>NC_041380.1:529876775-529878124 GCF_002162155.2 Triticum dicoccoides | reverse complement strand
AATTATATAAAATTCATAAAATTGCAAAAAAGCCACGAAACTTGTCATGCATCCTATTCATGACGGTACAAGACTATGAAAAAAAAATTGGGTTCATTTTGAGGATGTCGAAAAATACCTCGTTTTCGGACAGGGCCTTTTCTCCCTACCCGAACGGTCTACGGAGAAGGAGGTCAATTTTTGACATCTTCAGAATGGCCTGAAATTTTGCATGTGAGTTAGTATGCCCACTCCCACACAGAATCCAAAAATTTAAGGTATTTCGATACAAAGAGCACGTTGCATCACGTCCGGTCAGCATTTAAAGTGTTTTGATCGAAAAAATTATAGAAAATTCATAAAATTGCAAAAGGCCACGAAACTTGTCATGCATCCTGTTCACGATGGTACAAGACTATGGAAAAAAATTGGTTTCATTTGGAGGATGTCGAAAAATACCTCGTTTTCGGACAGGGCCTTTTCTCCGTACCAGAACGGTCTACGGAGGAGGTCAATTTTTTGACATCTTCAAAATGGCTTGAAATTTTGCATGTGAGTTAGTATGCCCACTCCCACACAGAATAGCACACTCGCGCGCCTTTTAGCCCATTATGGACATACTTTTTTTAAATAAATATAAAAATAATGTGTCTAAAAAGTACCGTATTTGTAAATATTAAAAAAGAGAATAGAAATGCCTGTAGTGTTGGTGGATTTACCACGTAAGATTAATGTGAATTTTTGCTGTGACACTTCATGATTATGGAGTGTCAGAGCATCATTCACATTATCCTCATGAGGAAAGACCGCAACATTAAAGGAATTAATACGGTACACAGAGAACGATATATAAACAGGTGAATACGCGTGTTCAAAAGTAATGTGGTACTAAACAATTAACAGGTTGGGCGGTGGCCGTCGTGGATTTTCGGCCTTCATGGGCCGTAACGTGTGCGCCTCAAACGGCGCCCAAGTGGCCGCCGTGGGTCGCCTGCCTAGCCCGGCAGTTTGCGCCGGCGCGTCGGCTGTTAAAAAAATCATTGCATATTTTGTATTTTTCATGCACTAATTTATATTTTGTATTCAACATGGACGAAATGCACCCAACTTTTGCGTGCGCGTGTCAGTGACCCCCACGGTCTTCCACGCCAGATTACGATGGAATCGGAGTACGAACGGAAGTTGCGTCACGTCGGGAGAAGTTTTCTGGGTATTTTCACGGAGAAAATCGTAGTAAATGCATCGAGTGTCGAAACACGCCCAAATTTTGCAGGCGTGTTTGTATGCCATACTGTAGCGTGTGAAAAAAAATACCGAGGTTTCATGGCTTTGCAAAAGGGAACACTTACTGAATGCATGTCACACCCCAA
>NC_041380.1:529868101-529876167 GCF_002162155.2 Triticum dicoccoides | reverse complement strand
CGATGGAATCGAAGTACGAACGGAAGTTGCGTCACGTCAGGAGACGTTTTCTGGGTATTTTCATGGAGAAAATCGTAGTAAATGCATCGAGTGTCGAAACGCACCCAAATTTTGCAGGCGTGCTTGTGTGCCATATTGTAGCGTGTGAAAAAAAATCCTGATGTTTCATGGCTTTGCGCAAGGGAACACCTACTGAATGCATGTCACACCCCAAACCGACACCTCAGATTTGTACTGTGAGTATGTGCCAACATGGACGAAACGCACCCAACTTTTGCGTGCGTGTGTCAGTGACCCCCACGGTCTTCCACGCCAGATTAAGATGGAATCGGAGTACGAACGGAAGTTGCGTCACGTCGGGAGACGTTTTTTGGGTATTTCCTCGGAGAAAATCGTAGTAAATGCATCGAGTGTCGAAACGCACCCCAATTTTGCAGGCGTGCTTCCGTGCCATCATGTTGCGTGTCAAAAAAACATGGCGGCGTTTCATGGAAAAATAAAAAAATATAAAAAATAAAAATATAAAAAGTCCCATATTGCAAACGAACTCACTTACGAAGATTAATGTGAATTATTGCTGTGACACTCCATGATTATGGAGTGCTAGAGCATAATTTACGTTAACCTCCTTAACTGATACCGCCATACTAGAGGACTTGACATTTCAAGCAGACTACGGTATTTAAACAGGTGAATTAGCATGACGAGAAGCAATGTGGGACTAAACATTAGCATGTTCGGCGGTGGCCACCCTCGCTATAGGTTGGGCGCTATAGGTTCGGCGGTATCGGGCCTGGGCCCAATCGGCGAACGAATTATTTTTTCCTTTTCCATCGCCGTATACCGCCACGCACGGCGGAACCCTATCCACACCACTCGCCCTCGTACGCCGCCCCGTGCCCCCAGTCGCCCTACCACGATCGCCCTCGGGCGCACAACAATCTCGCCGCACGTGCAGCACCGTCCATCGTCGTCCACAGTCAACGACGCTCGTTGGCATAGACTGCCCCACGCCCGCAGGCGCGGATCGCCGACACTGGGTTGCCTGCTTTCGGCTCCGCCACAGCCGTTGTTCGGCGGCTGTCGCCCGGATTAAGGTCACGTTTCCCGCCTCGAATAATTTCTGTCGATGCTATTGCGTAATAATATGTATTAATAGGAAAAAATTAACATGCAGTATGGACATCGATGGTGTGATTCCATGTTCCATAGAGAAATGGATAAGTCTCGTTGAAAAATTTACCACAGCTCGGCAATTTAGGTTCTACGAAACAGGCTTGGAAGAGATGTTGATCATTCCGTCAGTACAAATGAGATTTTTTGCTGCATTTTATGATGTTAGGTTATAACCCAAACAACAAAAAATTTATGATACAAGAACATAGTGGCAGTAAAGGCCTTATTTCACGTAGACCGGACGATGTGTTTTCAATAGTTTGGTTTAAGAATGAAGGTGAGGATGTTTTTGGCATTCTTGCGACGGAAGGAAAAGAGTTAATAAAAAAATTCCTATCCAGTACGTTCACAAAAAAAATGGTCACGTAATGATAGATGACTTGATTCAAAAAATTGTGAGGAATAAATCCGCCGACGATGAATTTCTTCGGATGGCTGTTCTTGTTTTGCTGGGGACCATTATTGCACCCATGTTGGCTGTCCCCATACCAAAGAAGTACTACGCGTTGGTGCATGACGTGAAGCGGATAAGCACGTTGAATTTTAACGTGTTCACTTTGCGAACCTGTTTGCGGAGATTGGTAAACTCAAGCAGGATGACCGTGTGAGGCAATGGCCATGTGGCAACCTAGCCTACTCCAGGTATGCTATTAATTAATGCTATTTCATATTCCTTTAATTTATGCGTTCGTAACTTATTTTGTCATTTGTTTTGTAGTACTTATATTGGGAAAAGGTGCAGCCAACCATCGTCCCGAAAAATGACCCGTTGTCGTTGCAAGTTCCCCTAATGAAAAATTGGACTGAATCTAAAGCGGAGAAACGAGACAAGTACGACCTGGAAAATGGTCGTGGCCATGGATTGGTAATATTATAATGCTTATTTACTAGTACATTGATTATGCATTGAGAATGTTATATACTCATGTTGTCATTGCATATTCACTTTGCAGATTGATGACTGCATTACGAAGGAGTATAGAATGAAAAAACTTGCAGATGAACAAGCTGAAAGCAGTAAGAAACATAATAGCCGAAAGTCATCCGTTACGGGAAAGAAAAAAGTGGACAATGTGTCCGAGGTCCCTGCTAATCTAAAGCCTTTTATGGACCGGGTTATGAATGATATGAAGGAAATTCATAAGGAATTGTTTCGTATGCCGGAGTTATGCGCACAGGTAAAAATGTAACAACTCTGGTATGCACTTTATTAAACTTGATAAATTAATAAAAAGATATAATATGTGACTGAGCTTACTTTTGCAGAGATTGTTAGAGAAAATGAATAAAAGAGGTGTACGGTACAAACCGGGCACAATGGCAGAGGAGGAAGAAAATCTGTATGGACAGAATAGTGAGTCCAGGTATGAAAACAAGTATCCTAAAAAAGAATTTCAGTACGATGACAAACACACCTAATGGCCGAAATGGCAGTGCGCATTATGATTTGGATTCTGAAGAAGGGGATTCGTTCAAATTCAGTACTGGTCACTTGAGTAGCTTTAAAGATGAGAAGGAGGATCCTATAGATGTCCCGGAGCAGTCAGAAAAAAAAGAAGCATCATCTCTAAAAACCGATAAAATAGAAGCTATAAGATGGCAGGTCCCTCAAAATGAGTAAGAAGTGTCACAGGCCTTGTCAGATGGTAATAGCGAGGTAGAAGAGAAGAAGGAGGTGATTCCAGAGAAGCGAAAGCGGTGTGCGTCAAAGTACACAAAATCTCCTTATGTTAAAAAGACTCTGAGAAAACGTGCGAAACATTCTGCGAAAACAAGTAAGTTAAACATGCCATGAATATATTTTTGGAAATTATGTAGTACAAATTTGTACTTTAACTTTATTGACTTGTGTTGTAGAACTGTTTAATGAAACAACCCCTCAATTTGATCATTCTGTGGATGATATGGTGCGTGCCGCTGTGCAGTACGTGAAAGCGTACGAGCACTCACCAAAACATAAGAACCATGAAATATTCAACAACGGTAAAGATGATGGACTTTCTGCGGCAAGAGTTTGCTAGATACTTAACCGTGCATGGATATCCGGTGATGTAAGTTTCGTATTCATGTGTGTACAGTTAACCATATAATTTGTTTACCGTATGTAGTTAACGTGTTCATATTTTTTTGTCAGAGAGAGCAACTTGCAGGAGATCTTCAAGATGCAAATGATAGTGCTATTATGTCGTTCCCGGATGTGTCCGCATGGCCTATAGTCCCCTACGACATGCCTCAACAAGAAGATGGGTGAGTTACATGTAGCATGTGCTTTTGAAATACATTAATTGATCAAGTGCTATCTTACTTAACGTGCTTTTAAAATTGCACTTATGTTTTTTTAACACAGGAACTCATGTGGACTGTTCGTCCTTCGCTGTTTTCAATACTGGGACGGAGAAAATTTTATTAATGCTATTTCTTAGGTGGGTACATTTTAAGTATGAAAAATTAGTACATTATATCATATATAAGTGATAAAAATAATATTATTTTTATTACTTTTCAGGAATCTATTGATAGTTCGAGAGAAAGAATGATAGCTGGATTATTATGTCCCCCGAAAATAAGCTTACAGAAATGAAGAACAAAGTAATTCGACTTGCGAAGAGCAAACAAAAATAAAAATATCATACGACAATTCTACGTGATTGTCAAAATATTATTTGTTCATATGACTGAGGATTGTGTGTGGATGCTCTAATTTTTTATGTGAGTTTCAAATATTTTTAGCATGTCAAGTTTATGTACCCTGACAAATTTATTAAAAATACATTTTAATCATTTCTTATTTTATTATTTAATTTATAATTTATGTTCAATGAGTGTTCTCGTGAATATACGATTTGGGGTTTTAAAATACTTCGATGATATATGATGACGATATCTCAGAGGCGAGCGCCGCCCGTGCCGCAAGTTCGCCGCTACATGGCGCACGTGGGCCGCGTCATCTGGCCAGCGGGCCTGCGCCGCTCGTCGCCCCAGGGTTGGCCGTTGCCGGCCCCGAGGTTGATTCTACATCGGCCCGCGTGCGCCCCTCTGCGCCCGAGGGCGGCGTCAGCCTTGGGATCGCCCTCCGCGGCGCCTACTGGATCCTCCTCGTACGTGCGCCCCCTCTACGGCCGAGGGCGGCGTCAGCCTCGGGATCGCCCTCTGCGTCGGCTCCTGAATCCTCCTCGTATGTACCGCCTCTTTGCGCCCGCTGGCGCAACTCGCGGGCCAGCCGCGCCTGTTAACGTTATTTTTTTAAATTAAAGCAACCGGCGGCTGTGCAGCGCCTTTGATCGTCCAACATGCATTATTTATACACAAAATCATATATTTGTACCAAAAAAATGTATATATTACATATCATGTTAAATTTGTATAACGCATATCATATTATAACATCAAATTTGTATGTCGCATATCATATTAAGAACAACGAGTATAGTGCCAACAAATATGACATAAGTAAACACCGATTACAAGTCTCCCGTATTGATGTAACGAAACGAATATGTAAGTACTATTCTTTAAGACAATCAAATAAATCGTCAACTATAATCAGAAGTTGTTCTTTTTATTCAAACATTTCTTTACTATGATCATCATGCCATGTTCCTGCATAGAAAATTTGTAATATACGTCAAAATTTTGTAAAGTATTAACTAAACAAGAAAAGAACGTTAATGAATTGGTGTGCACATACTTTGGATTCTGAGGACAATTGTTTTTGAAATGACCTTTTCCTCTGCATAAACCGGATAGACGTACAGGAGGTTTCTCATCAAAACCTTTGGGTCTACCGTTTGTAGTCACGCCAGGTTCCTTACCACGGCCTTTGTTATTCTGCCCTTTCGGTGCTCCTTTCGTATTGATTTTTTTTGGATCACCAACAAAAATATGATTTTGATTCGGCACAAAAGCATCATCATGTGCAACTCTATGCTGTCTCGCATAATCTTCCTCCTGAACATCCTTATTTGATATCACATCCTTCAGAGCAGCCTTCAGTTTATCAAATAGAAATGGTTTATGACATGCCGCATGATTTGCTTTCGCAGACAAAATAGTCAACTCACTGTACTTAGTTCTTTCCTCAGTACCTGCCCATCCCCATGCGAAGAGATCGCTAGTGCGTGTCACGGGCAGTCCACCTCTAGCATTCTTGCTGAATCTTCGCAGCACTAAGCACCTAGGTAAGTCCTCCACGTTCAACCTGGCTAAAACATAAAGAACATGCTTGCATGGAAGACCTTTACATTTCATACTATCACAACTGCACTTCACTGTTTCTTCTGAATTACTAGGTGTATAGTCCACTTTAAATCTCAGTTGTCTGTTATTTTTCCATGCCACTATGAATCTCCTACTGACGGCTCCACTCAGTCTATCTATGATCTCAAGATCCGCTTCCTTCTTCATTTCTTTCTGCAAGAGGTAAAAGTTCACCGCAGTGAAGTCACGGGCAGCGGCTTTTTCAATGCATTTGAACTCGTCGAGTACTGGTACAGGGAGTGTTTGTGTGGACATGCAGTCGTCGTGTGACTCGTTCTCACGGAGCCGAACAATGCAGTTCTCATAATGCACAACCATATCAACAATTGTTATGCCAGAGTCAAGATGCATATGAAGGCAAGAGTTCAGACTCTCGCTCCTTTGGTTACTCCGCATACCAAGGAAGAACCCACCGGTGAGATATGACGCAGCCCAAAGCCTTTTCTTCCGGTACATCCTACGCAACCATGTTTCAATTTTTTCCGACTCCCATTTAGCTCTAAAAGCTGCGCATCTCGCCTCAAACTCATCATGTGTAGTGGCATAATAAATAAGAGACCTGAACTCCTTAAGGGACTTGTGGTGGAGGTGTTTCTGCATGTTTTTCTCAATATGCCACGAACAAAGTCGATGCCATGCGTCAGTAAGGACCTTCCTGACGGCCCTTATCATGGCTGCGTCTCTGTCAGTAATTACAGACCTCGGCTTCTTCTGACAATGAGCTCTTAAGAAGGTATGCAACACCCAAACGTATGTGTCCTCCGTCTCATCTGACACAACTGCACAACCGAACACAGTGGTGCAACAATGATTGTTAAGACCAACAAAAGGTATGAATGGCATTCCGTACATATTCATCTTATAATTGCTGTCGAAGACGATTACATCACCAAAGTCAAGGTAATCCCGACGTGACTGAGAATCACACCAGAACATGTTCTTCAGCTTTCCTTCTGCGTCAACAGTGTGCTCAAAGAAAAAGTCTGGATCCCTTGTCTTTCTCGTCATCATGATACCAATCGCAGTGTCCGCATCACCCTTTGCTAGCAACTTCATTTTCTCCCTATAACACATGTTATAAAGCTTCCTCCTCCCGAAACCAGCCAGTGCATATGATCCATACCTACTAACGAAGTTGTCATAAATCCAATGTTTTTTGAGCCCAGCACCTGCCATTGCTAAGATCTCGAGCTTCTGGTATTCCTTTATCTGATTATGAGATCGAAGATATATAACTTCATCTGGTCTAGCAAGAGTGTGACTATGATCATCGCTGAAACTGCTGACATACCAAATGGAGCGCTCTCTGTCAATCTTCACAGTTAGATGGGCCTCGCAATAGCACAGAGTCTCCGCTCTCAGCCTACGCTTCTTCCCTTCCATGGTACAAAACTTGGCATGTCGTTTCCCAGACCTTGAACAGAGAAACCTTCTCAACCGCCTACGTGCATCGATACCCTTACTATATTTCAAGTTGTCCCTCCTAATGCCGAAGCCACGCTTTTTCGCATAGTCGTTATAGAAATCATATGCCTCCTCGTCTGTCCTGAACGTCGTGGACATCACCGTCCAATGCCTGTCCAGTGATTCTTGCTGGTATTCATCGTACCCAGTATCAAAATTGCACTCATCACCATCGGCATCATCATCGTTTTCGCACGCGTCACCATCCTCTTCCTAAAAAAAATACAAACAACCGTATATGTCAGTAAATAGTTGTATAAGGACTATCATATGTATTCACTTTCCACTACTTACTTTGCTCGAGCTGTCATGATAAGATGCATCGATATCATTTTCGTCATTGGCATCATCGAAAACATTCCACTGATAGTACCCTTTTTCCACTTCCATCTGCGCAAATTGTAAATATGATATATAAGACTTGATGCGTATTTAATTTCACTTTAAAATAACCTATATAAATCTAAACCTACATGGCTTCCGCTTTCAGCATATGAATCATCTACATCCATATCCTCATTGTCATCATCCCCTCATATCTGTGCACAGTCAAACATGTTATTGTCATCGTGGATGCTTATATTTAATATGGTTGAGAACATGTAGACCACTTACATTGCCACTGTAAGACTCATTCAAACTCATATAATTTTCATCGTCATGTTCGTCTTCATCCAATGACAACGATCCGTCGTCGCTACCGCCATCAGCACCGTCATATCCTATTTCAGCCTCAATCTATACACGTTCATATATAATGAAATATCCATTCAAACATCACGTAACATCTTCTCAATTAAAATCCGTTCTTAAATTACTATGCCAGCGCCTCGCGTACCTCGTTGCCCTCGTCAGACATGAGGCGGTTGTCGCCGGATACGAGCTGCCGGCGGCGGAGGCGTCTGCCCGACCGAGGCGGTTGTCGGCGTAGCGCACAACGCGTACGTTTTTTTCGTCGGCCAGGTACTGCCGGAGATGGCGGCAGCGGCGACACGAGAGGAGGCGGGTGAGGCGTCTTGAAGATAGGGTTCGCCGATCATTTTTTTTAGTCATTCGGGCGTACGCAACGGGCGCGGGCGGGCGTGCATGCGGACGTGGGCGCCTACGGGCGGCCGTGCATGCGGACGTGGGCGCGTACGGACGGCCGTACGCGACCGCCCCTACCCTTT
>NC_041380.1:529866000-529868057 GCF_002162155.2 Triticum dicoccoides | reverse complement strand
GTACCGAAGACCACCTTTTTACAGGATCCCGCATTGAAAATTAGGGGGGTTGTACCGAAAACCACCTCTTTACAGGATCCCGCACTGAAAATTAGGGAACGGATAGATACAGGATCTGCTAAAAGCAACGGCCGTTGCTGCGCTCGACCAAAACATACAAACCTCCAACCGAAATTCCGCCTCCCGCCCAAGCGAACCTCCTCCCCCTTCGTCCCCGAAGCCCAAACCAAGAAACGCCGCCCCGTTCTTGATTCCTGATCCCCACCCTCGGCCGCGCGCGGCGATGGAGCTCTTCAAGGACGCGCGGTCCGTGCGGCTGAGGAGCCACCTGGGCACGTACCTCTGCGCGCTCGACGGCGTGGCCGTCTCCCACGGCCACCGCCGCAACTCCCGCGGCACGGTCTGGGCCGTGGAGCTCGCCGGCGACGACTACGTCCGCCTCCAGGGCCACCGGGGCCTCTACCTCGGCACCACCGAGCTCCCCGCCGACGTCCTCGGCCGCGGCCGCGGCACCCGGGCCTGCTGCGGGGTCGTCCAGGGCTCGCCGTCCTGCCCCAACGACAACGCCTTCCTCTGGTCGCCGCTGCGCGAGGGCGAGCACCTCGCGCTGTCCGGGCCCTACGGCCGCCTCCTCCGCGCCAGGTTCGGGCGGACGCCGCAGGACAACTCCGTCACCGTCGACCTGGACGCCGACCCGGAGGAGAGCTCCTGGGTCGTCGAGGTCGTCCCGGCCGCGGAGGCGGCGCTGCTGCTGCTGCCGTCGCCGCCGCGGCCCTGCCGCGCCCACTCGTGCGACGCCCGCTTGGAGGCGGCCACATCGGAGTCGGACACGGCGTCCAGCGTCCTGGCCAGGGTGCGCTCCTCCAAGGTACTCCAACGAACAGAAGCCCGATCGATCCTATCTTATTGCTTGCTTCCTTTCTCCTGTTCTTGCGCAATCCGAAACAAATTTGTTGATTCCTTCAAGAAAGAATCACCTTCTTGAGTTGCCACGGTGGATCCATGCGTATCTGCAAGCCGATTCCTACTTTCTTGAACGCTTCTTCCTGAATTCTTCTCGGGGGAAGAAGAGACTTTCTTTGATTCAAGAAAGAATAATCTTTCTGAGTTTTCACGGTGGATTCATGCGTATTTTGAAGCCGATTGTGCCTGCTATTCCTACTTTCTTGAACGCTTCGTCCTGAATTCTTCTTGGGGGAAGAAGAGAGTTTCTTTGATTCGTCGATTTTGCTCGTGATTGCGCAGGACATGACCAGTTCACTTGCTACGGTCGAGGAGGAGCCCCTGTCGACGCCGGCGCCGCGGCTGATCTTCTACAACACCGCCAGGGACGACGGCGGCGTGGACGAGTTCGACGAGGGGACGTGGAAGTACTTCTCGTTCAAGGAGCAGAGCCTGGCGGCGCTGCACCGCAGGCTGGAGGAGGAGACCCGGCGCCAGGACTTCGTCGTCTGCCGCAGGAGCGGCCCGGGGCTGTTCCCCGTCGTCCTGGACCTCCCTCCCGGCAACAGCCAGATGGAGTTCGTCCTCGTCCCGGCGTCCCCTCCTGCAGGTAAACAATGGGGTCTCTCTGCTTCTTTTGTTCTCTGTTTCCTGCTCTGGTTCAGCTTCTGAACATTTTGTTCTGAACTTCTGAACATTATGAACATTTTGTTCTTCAGTGCGTATAACTGAAACCTGTGAAGCAATTTTAGTTACGTTTTCGTTCTTCTTTGTTTGCAGTGGCAGATGGTGTTGTTTAGGATGGACGTGGCCCGGCATCGACTGTAGGAAAAGACGGAGAGAACTTCAGTTCGGTGTGGCGATATGCATTTTGCGGTGTATATTCATTGGTACTGTGTACAAGAACATACTTGTTTCTACTGTGAAAATTCAGACACCTAGGATGGGGTCTCTTACCCTTTTCTGTTTTGTTCTCTAGTTCTAGAAAATGACATGGAATTGGCTTGAACATAAATGGTAGATGGGCAGAATTACAAAAAGGTCAAGTGATTAGCCCTCCCGTTCCCTCGCGTCGCCCTCTCGAGGGCGACTCGGGGGCGACCAACCCCCCTCCC
>NC_041380.1:529855821-529865805 GCF_002162155.2 Triticum dicoccoides | reverse complement strand
GTCCCCCGCGCGGCCGCCGATGAGGGTGGCGGCGAGGTCCTCGGCCGCGACGCCGCTCGGGCTCGGGCCTAGGGTTTGAGGCGGCGGCCTCTGCTAGTGAGGGCGGCGTCGTCCTGGCAGTAGGCGGCGCTCGCCGGAGTTGAGGGCCGCGTCTACTCGGCCGCGCGGGCGGCGAGTTGGCGGTGGACGCGGGCGACGTGTGGAGGGATCCCCTGCTGCTCTCCTTCGCCAGATTTGAAGACGGCGCCCCCGTGCTGCTGCTTCCTCCTCGTCAGTCCGCCTGGATCCGGTGGCGGACTGCGCGGATGTGGGGTTGGGAGCTCTGGATCGGAGTAATTTCTTGGCCGGCTGCGGCGGCCACGACGTCGGCGGCGCTCCTAGCGCTGTTTCCTTCTTGAAGGCGGCTTCGAGATCCAGCTCCCTCCCCCTCGTCCTCCCCCTGCACCCGGGTGAAAACCCACAACTTTGGTTGGGCGGCGGCGGTGCCCGGCTCCGTCACCTTCTTGAAGGCGCCGCTTTGGGTCCGTGGGGAGGTGGGACAGCTGCAGCGCATTCTTGGTGTTCCTGATGGCGGCGGTTCTCTCTTTAGTGGTGTCGCTTCGCCATGGTGGTCGGCTGGTCCGGCTCTCTTGGTGATTGTGGTGCTTAACTCTTCGCCGTGTCTTCCTGGGGTGCTCCCGCCCGGTTCAGAGAGGCTGGAGGTGGAGCGGCTTCATCTTGCACGGAGGTTCGATGGAGATTTCAAGTCATGCCTGACCGACAGGTGCTACGTTTTGTCATGCCTGGTCGGCAGGTGCTACGCACGACAGATCTTTCAAAGACTTCAAGCTGTGTCGGCTGGTGGTACTTGGCAGCATGGTGCTGAGGTGTATCAGGGCGACCGCGACGTGCTCAGCTATTTGCGCATAGGGAGGAGGTGTCGTTGGGTACCGTGGTGGCGTCGACGATAGCTGGACCGAGCAAGGTTGATGCATCAGTACAGTTCTGAAGATGGAGCGGTGGCAGTTGGCGGCGGCGGCGGCCTCTGAGTGCACGCCGGACCGGTGAGACCCATGCCCGGCAGGCGTTCTGGATGGGACCTCAGGTCTTAGATGTTAGGTTTGGCTGCGATGTCTGATTGGTATTAGGCCCAGGCTATCTGCGCCCCTTCATCAACTGGATAGAGTTGCTTGGACGGCGGCTTTAGTCTTACTGTTGTATTACTTTGTAAGATCTTGTGAAAATAATTAATAAAGTGGCTGTATATGCATCACTCAGATGCAGAGGCCGGGGGTCATCCTCCTTTTCTAAAAAAATACCTTTTTTAGGGAAGGTCAATGTTGAAATCGTCGATGATCAATCTCTTCAATTTTCAGCAATCCATCTAATATTGGAGCGTCTTCCTGCGGAACATGTGTGTGTATGTGTTAGATGATTTCTTGTTATCTACATTGACAGTGCATATCCAATGCTGATGTGGCTCACGCTGGCTCTGGTATGGTTAGAATTTTAGTTTGTTCTATTTATACATTGTGTTGGTTTTTGGCCAAAAGCATTCCAATATTTTTGTGATAAATTCAGTGAATAATCTACTTGCAAATTTCACGTCCTGAACAAGTTACATAAAACATATCTTAAGTGATTAACTGTTGTATTCACACATCAAACTACGATATCCCTCAAGGCAATGCTTTACATCAACACTATCTTATGATATCTACGATCTATCAAACCTTTCATTCACACCTATAGATCCAACCTGTTAGTGGGTAAGTACGTTAGGTTTTCCATTTTTTTTCTTGTACAACGGGCGTTTTAAATGCAATTTGCTCCGGCAATTCCAAATTTTCACACACTACCGTAAGGTCTACGTTTTAATCCTGAAAATAACATGCAAAACGTTTGGAAAAGTTGTCCTGTCAAAAATGCAATTTGCTCTGGCAATTCCAAATTTTCACAAAACAAGACTCACATTCCGACCCTGATTTGTTCCTTAATTTTTGGGTGAATTCCAGCCAATGAGTCCCCAAACAATTTTTTATACTTGTAGGCGTGGAGTTAAATTGAATGCTACTTGAATCGTCCATTAAAGCAAAGAAGCAAACAAACAAGAGAAAAAGATAATGGATTTTTTTGAGCTGAAGATAATGGATTTTTATCTCATGCATGGTCACAAGAACAAAATAAATTTGACACAATAGCTTACCTAACAACTCACCAGCAAAGATACAACCAGGAAGTTTGGAGCACTAAAGTCCAAATAGTTGTACGTCCAGAAAACGAATTTCATAAACTTGTAGCTTCTTCACATATGTGAAGGTGCATAAGTATAATCAAAACATTGAGCATGACTAACACACCTAATTAAACAACACAAGAACAATGGGTGAGCAAGATGACGAGTCACAAGCAAGAAGATAAATGATACTGATGTCTCGGTATCAAGAGAGGTTGGTTGGGAATAGGAAGGGCTAGGAATTAAAGTTATGGAATAGTGGACTATGAAATAAATAGCAATGCCAGAATCTGTTTTGGTATTTGACATCCATTCTAGACATAGAGAGATTGACGTCACATGAAGATCCTTGGCAATCAAACTGTATTGTATCATCATCTTGTAGTGGTGGTGGTATTTGTTGTGTATATACTGCTCTCCTAACAGTGATTCAACATCATGTGCCTATGTTTCTTGGCTTCAAGATATTACATTGGCTAACCAGTGCTAACCTAACTCAAGCTTGCTCTGAGTTGGATGGAACTTTTGTTGGTCTATGTTATACTCCGTGTTGAGTTTTTGGGCAAAACACTTCAGGTTTTGTGATTAAAGGAAGTCAAATTAAACATATGTTGAGCAAAGAACAACTGCACTCACACGTGAAACTACATTATTCCAGAAAAGGACTCTTTACATTAGCCCCGCCTTGTGAGATTGATAATCCACCAAGCCTCTCATTCACACCATGCAAAGGCATCATATCATCATTGCGTCCATTAGTCCCCAACAACAACAACTAAATGCTAGTATTGATATGAACCACTTGTGCTACATACAATGGTTGGATACATGCAATATATTCCACTTGCATTGGGTCTTGCATGTTGGGTATCTTGCTGCCCCTACTCCAACTACATCACTAGAGACATCTAAGATGAAAAAGCCCCACCTCCTCAACCCGCATGACTCCAATAAGGACCCATTAATATTGATCTTGAGCATGTCTCCCACAGGTGGGTGTCAGTCCTTGAGGCTTCACTTGGTGGGCTAGGCTTCATAGGCTAAATGGATTGCCTTTTGGCACATGTTAAATTAGGAGCCAACATCTTCACCAATCCGAATATCTCACATAATGGTATTCCACCTCAAATTTTATTAACACGGAGAGAGAACATTTGGAGAGAAGAAAGTAAAGGTGTTCATTTTGTAGAAAAAGTTGTAGGTCATTTCACAAAGTTTGCTTCTAAAGTGGTTGGCTCAGAGTAAGTTGTGCAGGGAATACAAATTGCAGATAGGTGAAGACATTGTAAATTAAAGTCAGAGTCAGTACGTACCTACCAACATAGTGACATGATATAATTGGGAAGCCAAGAGCACTGGATTTCAAATAAGTCAGCATCGAAACATGGAGCACGCCTAGGACATGCCAGTAATGGCACAAGAACAGTGTGTGTGTGTGTGTGTGTGTTGGGGGGGTGGTGGAGAGGGTGATCCACGGGCATGAAGTTGAATCGTACTGATGTTCCAAAGTTGAGAGAGGCTAGCTAAGAGTGGGAAGCGTTGGGAATTAAAGTTGGTGACAGATGGATTAAAAAGAGCCAGATTGAATTGACTAGAATTGGAATCCAAAATACAAGCCAAATAACATTGACAAATTCAGCTTTTGGATTTGTAAGCCTTTCTACGCATAGTGGGAATGTGGTTGCCAAATGATTTCCAGTAACCAAACTATTGTATTTCAACAATCCAACAAATATTGGAATGCCTTCTTTCAACGTTAGTGATATTTGTTGTGTATGTAATGTTATGTTTTGTATAATTCAGTACCACATGTCTCTTTTACTTGCTATCAAGCTCTTGACGTTGGCGGTGCATTCCCAATGTTAATTTGTTTCAAATTGGCTTTGGTATGGATGGAATCTTGATTGGTATATGCAATATTTGTACTTAGTGTTGGATATTTTAGCAAAGATAAAACATTTCATTTTTGTTACTATTAAGCATTTCACCTTTAGCAATTATAGCAAGTGAATAATCCACGTGGAACCATTTCCACGCCGAGGAAGTCAGTGTTGGAAATATGCCCTAGAGGCAATAATAAATTGATTATTATTATATTTCCTTGTTCATGATAATCATTTATTATCCATGCTAGAATTGTATTGATAGGAAACTCAGATACATGTGTGGATACATAGACAACACCATGTCCCTAGTAAGCCTCTAGTTGACTAGCTCGTTGATCAATAGATGGTTACGGTTTCCTGACCATGGACATTGGATGTCGTTGATAACGGGATCACATCATTAGGAGAATGATGTGATGGACAAGACCCAATCCTAAGCCTAGCACAAAGATCATGTAGTTCGTATGCTAAAGCTTTTCTAATGTCAAGTATCATTTCCTTAGACCATGAGATTGTGCAACTCCCGGATACCGTAGGAGTGCTTTGGGTGTGCCAAACGTCACAACATAACTGGGTGGCTATAAAGTTACACTACAGGTATCTCCGAAAGTGTCTGTTGGGTTGGCGCGAATCGAGACTAGGATTTGTCACTCCGTGTAAACGGAGAGGTATCTCTGGGCCCACTCGGTAGGACATCATCATAATGTGCACAATGTGATCAAGGAGTTGATCATGGGATGATGTGTTACGAAACGAGTAAAGAGACTTGCCGGTAACGAGATTGAACAAGGTATCGGGATACCGACGATCGAATCTCGGGCAAGTATCGTACCACTAGACAAAGGGAATTGTATACGGGATTGATCGAATCCTCGACATCGTGGTTCATCCGATGAGATCATTGTGGAACATGTGGGAGCCAACATGGGTATCCAGATCCCGCTGTTGGTTATTGACCGGAGAGTCATCTCGGTCATGTCTGCATGTCTCCCGAACCCGTAGGGTCTACACACTTAAGGTTCGGTGACGCTAGGGTTATAGAGATATTAGTATGCGGTAACCCGAAAGTTGTTCGGAGTCCCGGATGAGATCCCGGACGTCACGAGGAGTTTCGGAATGGTCCGGAGGTAAATATTTATATATGGGAAGTCTTGTTTTGGTCACCGGAAAAGTTTCGCGCATTATCGGCATTGTACCGGGACCATCGGAAGGGTCCCGGGGGTCCACCGGGTGGGGCCACCTGCCCCGGGGGGCCACATGGGCTGTAGGGGGTGTGCCTTGGACTATATGGGCCAAGGGCACCAGCCCCAAGAGGCCCATGCGCCAAGAGTCAAGGAAAAGGAAGAGTCCTAAAAGGGGAAGGCACCTCCGAGGTGCCTTGGGGAGGAGGGACTCCTCCCTGGCCGCACCCTTCCTTGGAGGAAGGGCCAAGGCTGCGCCCCCCCCTCTCCCTTGGCCCTATATATAGTGGGGGGAAGGGAGGGCAGCAACACCTAAGCCCTGGCGCCTCCCTCTCCCTCCCATGACACATCTCCCTCCTCCCGCAGCGCTTGGCGAAGCCCTGTTGGAATCCCGCTACTTCCACCACCACGCCGTCGTGCTGCTGGATCTCCATCAACCTCTCCTCCCCCCTTGCTGGATCAAGAAGGAGGAGACGTCGCTGCTCCGTACGTGTGTTGAACGCGGAGGTGCCGTCCGTTCGGCGCTAGGATCATCGGTGATTTGGATCACGACGAGTACGACTCCATCAACCCCGTTCTCTTGAATGCTTCCGCGCGCGATCTACAAGGGTATGTAGATCCACTCCTCCCTCATTGCTAGATGACTCCATAGATTGATCTTGGTGACACGTAGGAAAATTTTGAATTATTGCTACGTTCCCCAACAGTGGCATCATGAGCTAGGTTTATGCGTAGTTTCTATGCACGAGTAGAACACAAAGTAGTTGTGGGCGTTGATTTTGTTTAATATGCTTACCGTTACTAGTCCAATCTTGATTCGGTGGCATTGTGGGATGAAGCGGCCCGGACCGACCTTACACGTACTCTTACGTGAGACTGGTTCCACCAACGGACATGCACTAGTTGCATAAGGTGGCTAGCGGGTGTCTGTCTCTCCCACTTTAGTCGGATCGGATTCGATGAAAAGGGTCCTTATGAAGGGTAAATAGCAATTGGCATATCACGTTGTAGTTTTTGCGTAGGTAAGAAACGTTCTTGCTAGAAACCCACAGCAGCCACGTAAAACATGCAAACAACAATTAGAGGACGTCTAACTTGTTTTTGCAGGGTATGCTATGTGATGTGATATTGCCAAAAGGATGTGATGAATGATATATGTGATGTATGAGATTGATCATGTTCTTGTAATAGGAATCACGGCTTGTATGTCGATGAGTATGACAACCGGCAGGAGCCATAGGAGTTGTCTTAATTTATTTATGACCTGCGTGTCACATAAACGTCATGTAATTACTTTACTTTATTGCTAACCGTTAGCTGTAGTAGTAGAAGTAATAGTTGACGAGACAACTTCATGAAGACACGATGATAGAGATCATGATGATGGAGATCATGGTGTCATGCCGGTGACGATGATGATCATGGAGCCCCGAAGATGGAGATCAAGAGGAGCAAAGTGATGATGGCCATATCATGTCACTATTTGATTGCATGTGATGTTTATCATGTTTATGCATCTTGTTTACTTAGAACGATGGTAGTAAATAAGGTGATCCCTCATAATAATTTCAAGAAAGTGTTCCCCCTAACTGTGCACCGTTGCGACAGTTCGTTGTTTCAAAGCACCACATGATGATCGGGTGTTAGATTCTAATGTTCACATACAACGGGTGTAAGACAGATTTACACACGCGAAACACTTAGGTTGACTTGACGAGCCTAGCATGTACAGACATGGCCTCGGAACACAAGAGACCGAAAGGTCGAGCATGAGTCGTATGGTAGATACGATCAACATGAAGATGTTCACCGATGATGACTAGTCCGTCTCACGTGATGATCGGACACGGCCTAGTTGACTCGGATCATGTAATCACTTAGATAACTAGAGGGATGTCTATCTGAGTGGGAGTTCATAAGATGAACTTAATTATCCTAAACATAGTCAAAAGGTCTTCGCAAATTATGTCGTAGCTCGCGCTTCAGTTCTACTGTTTAGATATGTTCCTAGAGAAAATTTAGTTGAAAGTTGATAGTAGTAATTATGCGGACTAGGTCCGTAAACTGAGGTTTGTCCATATTGCTTCATAGAAGGCTTATGTCCTTAATGCACCGCTCAGTGTGCTGAACCTCGAACGTTGTCTATGGATGTTGCGAACATCTGACATACAGTTTTTGATAACTACGTGATAGTTCAGTTAAACGGCTTAGAGTTGAGGCACCGAAGACGTTTTGAAACGTCGCGAAACATATGAGATGTTTCGAGGGCTGAAATTGGGATTTCAGGCTCGTGCCCACGTCAAGAGGTATAAGACCTCCGACGATTTTCTTAGCCTGCAAACTAAGGGAGAAAAGCTCAATTTTTGAACTTGTGCTCAGATTGTCTAAGTACAACAATCGCTTGAATCGAGTGGGAGTTGATCTTCCAGATGAAATAGTGATGGTTCTCCGAAGTCATTACCACCAAGCTGCTTGAGCTTCGTGATGAACTATAATATATCAGGGACATATATGATGATCCTTGAGATATTCGCGATGTTTGACACCACAAAAGTAGAGATCAAGAAGGAGCATCAATTGTTGATGGTTGGTGAAACCACTAGTTTCAAGAAGGGCAAGTGCAAAAAGGGATGCTTCATGAAACGGCTAATCAGCTGCTGCTCTAGTGAAGAAACCCAAGGTTGAACCCAAACCCGAGACTAAGTGCTTCTGTAATAAAGGGAACATCCACTAGAGCAGAATTACCCTAGATACTTGGTAGATAAGAAGGCTGGCAAGGTCGATAGAAGTATATTGGATGTATTATGTTAATGTGTACTTTACTAGTACTCCTAGTAGCACCAGGGTATTAGATACCGGTTCGGTTGCTAAGTGTTAGTAACTCGAAATAAAAGCTAAGGAATAAACGGAGACTAGCTAAAGGTGAGATGACGATATGTGTCTGTTGGAAATATGCCCTAGAGGCAATAATAAAAGTATTATTATTATATTTCCTTGTTCATGATAATTGTCTTTTATTCATGCTATAACTGTATTATCCGGAAATCGTAATACACGTGTGAATACATAGACCACAATATGTCCCTAGTGAGCCTCTAGTTGACTAGCTCGTTGTGATCAACAGATAGTCATGGTTTCCTGGCTATGGACATTGGATGTCGTTGATAACGGGATCACATCATTAGGAGAATGATGTGATGGACAAGACCCAATCCTAAGCTTAGCACAAAGATCGTGTAGTTCATTTGCTAGAGCTTTGCCAATGTCAAGTATCTCTTCCTTTGACCATGAGATCGTGTAACTCCTGGATACCGTAGGAGTGCCTTGGGTGTATCAAACGTCACAACGTAACTGGGTGACTATAAAGGTGCACTACAGGTATCTCCGAAAGTATCTATTGTTTTATGCGGATCGAGACTGGGATTTGTCACTCCGTGTAAACGGAGAGGTATCTCTGGGCCCACTCGGTAGGACATCATCATATGCGCAATATGACCAAGGAGTTGATCACGGGATGATGTGTTACGGAACGAGTAAAGTGACTTGCCGGTAACGAGATTGAACAAGGTATCGGTATACCGACGATCGAATCTCGGGCAAGTAAAATACCGCTAGACAAAGGGAATTGTATACAGGATCGATTGAGTCCTTGACATCGTGGTTCATCCGATGAGATCATCGTGGAACATGTGGGAGCCAACATGGGTATCCAGATCCCGCTGTTGGTTATTGACCGGAGAACGTCTCGGTCATGTCTGCATGTCTCCCGAACCCGTAGGGTCTACACACTTAAGGTTCGATGACGCTAGGGTTATAAAGGAAGCTTGTATGTGGTTACCGAATGTTGTTCGGAGTCCCGGATGAGATCCCGGACATCACGAGGATTTCCGGAATGGTCCAGAGGTAAAGATTTATATATAGGAAGTCCTGTTTCGGCCATCGGGACAAGTTTCGGGGTCATCGGTATTGTACCGGGACCACCGGAAGGGTCCCGGGGGCCCACCGGGTGGGGCCACCTGCCCCGGGGGGCCACATGGGCTGTAGGGGGTGCGCCTTGGCCTACATGGGCCAAGGGCACCAGCCCCAAGAGGCCCATGCGCAAGGAAACTTGGAGAGGGAAGAGTCCTAAAGGGGGAAGGCACCTCCGAGGTGCCTTGGGGAGGATGGACTCCTCCCCATCCTTAGCCGCACCCCTTCCTTGGAGGAGGGGGCAAGGCTGCGCCCTCCCCCTCTCCCTTGGCCCTATATATAGTGGGGAAAAGGAGGAGCAATCATACCTAAGGCCTTTGGTTGCCTCCCTCTCCCTCCCGTGACACATCTCCTCTCCTATAGGTGCTTGGCGAAGCCCTGCTGGATTGCCACGCTCCTCCACCACCACCACGCCGTTGTGCTGCTGTTGGATGGAGTCTTCCTCAACCTCTCCCTCTCTCCTTGCTGGATCAAGGCGTGGGAGACGTCACCGGGCTGTACGTGTGTTGAACGCGGAGGTGCCGTCCGTTCGGCACTTGATCATCGGTGATCTGAATCACGACGAGTACGACTCCATCAACCCCGTTCACTTGAACGCTTCCGCTTAGCGATCTACAAGGGTATGTAGATGCAAACTCTCCTCTCCTTTCTACTCGTTGCTGGTCTCTCCATAGATAGATCTTGGTGATACGCGTAGGAAAATTTTGAATTTCTGCTACGTTCCCCTACAGTG
>NC_041380.1:529831291-529855646 GCF_002162155.2 Triticum dicoccoides | reverse complement strand
TTTGCACGAGTAGAACACAAAGTAGTTGTGGGCGTTGATGTTGTTCAATATGCTTACCGTTACTAGTCCAATCTTGTTTCGACGGTATTGTGGGATGAAGCGGCCCGGACCGACCTTACACGTACTCTTACGTGAGACAGGTTCCACCGATTGACATGCACTTGGTGCATAAGGTGGCTAGCGGGTGCCAGTCTCTCCCACTTTAGTCGGAACGGATTCGATGAAAAGGGTCCTTATGAAGGGTAAATAGCAATTGGCATATCACGTTGTGGTTTTGCGTAGGTAAGAAACGTTCTTGCTAGAAACCCATAGCAGCCACGTAAAACATGCAACAACAATTAGAGGACGTCTAACTTGTTTTTGCAGGGTATGATATGTGATGTGATATGGCCAAGAAGAATGTGATGAATGATATGTGATGTATGAGATTGATCATGTTCTTGTAACAGGATTCACGACTTGCATGTCGATGAATATGACAACCGGCAGGAGCCATAGGAGTTGTCTTTATTTTTTGTATGACCTGCGTGTCATTGAAGAACGCCATGTAAACTACTTTACTTTGTTGCTAAACGCGTTAGTCATAGAAGTAGAAGTAGTCATTGGCGTGACAACTTCATGAAGACACGATGATGGAGATCATGGTGTCGTGCCGGTGACGATGATGGTCATGGAGCCCCGAAGATGAAGATCAAAAGGAGCAAAATGATATTGGCCATATCATGTCACTATTTGATTGCATGTGATGTTTATCATGTTTATGCATCTTGTTTACTTAGGACGACGGTAGTAAATAAGATGATCCCTTACAAAATTTCAAGAAGTGTTCTCCCCTAACTGTGCACCGTTGCTACAGTTCGTCGCTTCTAAGCACCACGTGATGATCGGGTGTGATGGATTCTTACGTTCACATACAACGGGTGTAAGCCAGTTTTACACAGCGAAAACACTTAGGGTTAACTTGACGAGCCTAGCATGTGCAGACATGGCCTCGGAACACGGAGACCGAAAGGTCGAGCATGAGTCGTATAGTAGATACGATCAACATGAAGATGTTCACCGATGATGACTAGTCCGTCTCACGTGATGATCGGACACGGCCTAGTTTGACTCGGATCATGTAATCACTTAGATGACTAGAGGGATGTCTATCTGAGTGGGAGTTCATAAGATGAACTTAATTATCCTGAACAAAGTCAAAAGACCTTTTGCAAATTATGTCGTAGCTCGCGCTATAGTGTTGGGTTTCGTAGTAATTTCAAAAATTTTCCTACGCGCACACAGGATCATGTGATGCATAGCAACGAGAGGAGAGTGTTGTCTACGTACCCAACGCAGACCGACTGCGGAAGCAATGACACGACGTAGAGGAAGTAGTCGTACGTCTTCACGATCCAACCGATCAAGCACCGAAACTACGGCACCTCCGAGTTCGAGCACACGTTCAGCTCGATGACGATCCCCGGACTCCGATCCAGCAAAGTGTCGGGGAAGAGTTTCGTCAGCACGACGGCGTGGTGACGATCTTGATGAACTACAGCAGCAGGGCTTCGCCTAAACTCCGCTACAGTATTATCGAGGAATATGGTGGCAGGGGGCACCGCACACGGCTAAGGAATCGATCACGTGGATCAACTTGTGTCAACTTGTGTGTTTAGAGGTGCCCCTGCCTCCGTATATAAAGGAGGAGAGGAGGGGAGGCTGGCCGGCCAAAGAGGGAGGCGCAGGAGAGTCCTACTCCCTCTGGGAGTAGGATTCCTCCCCCCAATCCTAGTCCAACTAGGATTCCTCGGAGGGGAAGGGAGAGAGGGGGGCCGGCCACCTTCTCCTAGTCCTAATAGGACTAGGGGAGGGGAAAGAGGCGCAGCCACCTTGGGCTGCCCCTTTCTCCTTTCCACTAAGGCCCATGATGGCCCATATGGCTCCTGGGGGGGTCCGGTAACCTCCCGGTAACCCGGTAAAATCCCGATTTCACCCGGAACACTTCCGATGTCCAAACATAGGCTTCCAATATATCAATCTTTACGTCTCGACCATTTCGAGACTCCTCGTCATGTCCGTGATCACATCCGGGACTCCGAACAACCTTCGGTACATCAAAATGCATAAACTCATAATATAACTGTCATCGTAACCTTAAGCGTGCGGACCCTACGGGTTCGAGAACAATGTAGACATGACCGAGACATGTATCTGGTCAATAACCAATAGCGGGACCTGGATGCCCATATTGGCTCCTACATATTCTACGAAGATCTTTATCGGTCAGACCGCATAACAATATACGTTGTTCCCTTTGTCATCGGTATGTTACTTGCCCGAGATTCGATCGTCGGTATCCAATACCTAGTTCAATCTCGTTAACGGCAAGTCTCTTTACTCGTTCCGTAATACATCATCTCACAACTAACATATTAGTTGTAATGCTTGCAAGGCTTATGTGATGTGTATTACCGAGAGGGCCCAGAGATACCTCTCCGACAATCGGAGTGACAAATCCTAATCTCGAAATACGCCAACCCAACATCGACCATTGGAAACACCTGTAGTACTCCTTTATAATCACCCATTTACGTTGTGACGTTTGGTAGTACCCAAAGTGTTCCTCCGGTAAACGGGAGTTGCATAATCTCATAGTCGTAGGAACATGTATAAGTCATGAAGAAAGCAATAGCAACATACTAAACGATCAGGTGCTAAGCTAATGGAATGGGTCATGTCAATCAGATCATTCTACTAATGATGTGACCTCGTTAATCAAATAACAACTCATTGTTCATGTTTAGGAAACATAACCATCTTTGATTAACGAGCTAGTCAAGTAGAGGCATACTAGTGACACTCTGTTTGTCTATGTATTCACACATGTATTATGTTTCCGGAAAATACAATTCTAGCATGAATAATAAACATTTATCATGATTATAAGGAAATAAATAATAACTTTATTATTGCCTCTAGGGCATATTTCCTTCAGTCTCCCACTTGCACTAGAGTCAATAATCTAGATTACACTGTAATGAATCTAACACCCATGGAGCTTTGGTGCTGATCATGTTTTGCTCGTGGAAGAGGCTTAGTCAACGGGTCTGCAATATTCAGATCCGTATGTATCTTGCAAATCTCTATGTCTCCCACCTGGACTAGATCCCGGATGGAGTTGAAGCGTCTCTTGATGTGTTTGGTCCTCTTGTGAAATCTGGATTCCTTTGCCAAGGCAATTGCACCAGTATTGTCACAAAAGATTTTCATTGGACCCGATGCACTAGGTATGACACCTAGATCGGATATGAACTCCTTCATCCAGACTCCTTCATTTGCTGCTTCCGAAGCAGCTATGTATTCCGCTTCACATGTAGATCCCGCTACGACGCTTTGTTTAGAACTGCACCAACTGACAGCTCCACCGTTTAATGTAAACACGTATCCGGTTTGCGATTTAGAATCGTCCGGATCAGTGTCAAAGCTTGCATCAACGTAACCTTTTACGATGAGCTCTTTGTCACTTCCATATACGAGAAACATATCCTTAGTCCTTTTCAGGTATTTCAGGATGTTCTTGACCGCTGTCCAGTGATCCATTCCTGGATTACTTTGGTACCTCCCTGCTAAACTTATAGCAAGGCACACATCAGGTCTTGTACACAGCATTACATACATGATAGAGCCTATGGCTGATGCATAGGGAACATCTTTCATATTCTCTCTATCTTCTGCAGTGGTCGGGCATTGAGTCTTACTCAATTTCACACCTTGTAACACAGGCAAGAACCCTTTCTTTGCTTGATCCATTTTGAATTTCTTCAAAATTTTGTCAAGGTATGTGCTTTGTGAAAGTCCAATTAAGCGTCTTGATCTGTCTCTATAGATCTTAATGCCTAATATGTAAGCAGCTTCACCGAGGTCTTTCATTGAAAAACTTTTATTCAAGTATCCCTTTATGCTATCCAGAAATTCTATATCATTTCCAATCAGTAATATGTCATCCACATATAATATCAGAAATGCTACAGAGCTCCCACTCACTTTCTTGTAAATACAGGCTTCTCCAAAAGTCTGTATAAAACCAAATGTTTTGATCACACTATCAAAACGTTTATTCCAACTCCGAGAGGCTTGCACCAGTCCATAAGTGGATCGCTGGAGCTTGCACACTTTGTTAGCTCCCTTTGGATCGACAAAACCTTCTGGTTGCATCATATACAACTCTTCTTCCAGGAATCCATTCAGGAATGCAGTTTTGACATCCATTTGCCAAATTTCATAATCATAAAATGCGGCAATTGCTAACATGATTCGGACGGACTTAAGCATCGCTACGGGTGAGAAGGTCTCATCGTAGTCAATTCCTTGAACTTGCCGAAAACCTTTTTGCGACAAGTCGAGCTTTGTAGACAGTAACATTACCATTAGCGTCAGTCTTCTTCTTAAAGATCCATTTATTCTCAATCGCTTGCCGATCATCGGGCAAGTCAACCAAAGTCCATACTTTGTTCTCATACATGGATCCCATCTCAGATTTCATGGCTTCTAGCCACTTTGCGGAATCTGGGCTCACCATCGCTTCTTCATAGTTCGTAGGTTCATCATGATCTAGTAGCATGACCTCCAGAACAGGATTACCGTACCACTCTGGTGCGGATCTTACTCTGGTTGATCTACGAAGTTCAGTAGTATCTTGATCTGAAGTTTCATGATCATTATCATTGGCTTCCTCACTAACTGGTGTAGGTGTCACTGAAACAGTTTTCTGTGATGAACTACTTTCCAGTAAGGGAGCAGGTACAGTTACCTCGTCAAGTTCTACTTTCCTCCCACTCACTTCTTTCGAGAGAGACTCCTTCTCTAGAAATGATCCATTCTTAGCAACAAATGTTTTGCCTTCGGATCTGTGATAGAAGGTGTACCCAACAGTTTCCTTTGGGTATCCTATGAATACACATTTCTCCGATTTGGGTTCGAGCTTATCAGGTTGAAGCTTTTTCACATAAGCATCGCAGCCCCAAACTTTAAGAAACGAAAACTTTGGTTTCTTGTCAAACCATAGTTCATAAGGCGTCGTCTCAACGGATTTTGATGGTGCCCTATTTAACGTGAATGCGGCCGTCTCTAAAGCATATCCCCAAAATGATAGCGGTAAATCTGTAAGAGACATCATAGATCGCACCATATCTAGTAAAGTACGATTACGACGTTCGGACACACCATTACGCTGTGGTGTTCCGGGGGGCGTGAGTTGCGAAACTATTCCACAGTTTTTCAAATGTACACCAAACTCGTAACTCAAATATTCTCCTCCACGATCAGATCGTAGAAACTTTATTTTCTTGTTACGATGATTTTCAACTTCACTCTGAAATTCTTTGAACTTTTCAAATGTTTCAGACTTATGCTTCATTAAGTAGATATATCCATATCTGCTCAAATCATCTGTGAAGGTGAGAAAATAACGATATCCGCCACGAGCCTCAATATTCATCGGACCACATACATCGGTATGTATGATTTCCAACAAATCTGTTGCTCTCTCCATAGTACCGGAGAACGGTGTTTTAGTCATCTTGCCCATGAGGCACGGTTCGCAAGTACCAAGTGATTCATAATCAAGTGGTTCCAAAAGTCCATTAGTATGGAGTTCTTCATGCGTTTTACACCGATATGACCTAAACGACAGTGCCACAAATAAGTTGCACTTTCATTATCAACTCTGTATCTTTTGGTTTCAACATTATGAATATGTGTATTACTACTATCGAGATTTAGTAAGAATAGACCACTCTTCAAGGGTGCATGACCATAAAAGATATTACTCATATAAATAGAACAACCATTATTCTCTGATTTAAATGAATAACCGTCTCGCATTAAACAAGATCCAGATATAATGTTCATGCTCAACGCTGGCACCAAATAACAATTATTTACGTCTAATATTAATCCCGAAGGTAGATGTAGAGGTAGCGTGCCGACCGCGATCACATCGACTTTGGAACCGTTTCCCACGCGCATCGTCACCTCGTCCTTTGCCAGTGCCCGCTTATTCTGTAGTCCCTGTTTCGAGTTGCAAATATTAGCAACAGAACCAGTATCAAATACCCAGGTGCTACTGCGAGCATTGGTAAGGTACACATCAATAACATGTATATCACATATACCTTTGTTCACCTTGCCATCCTTCTTATCCGCCAAATACTTGGGGCAGTTCCGCTTCCAGTGACCAGTCTGCTTGCAGTAGAAGCACTCAGTTTCAGGCTTAGGTCTAGACTTGGGTTTCTTCTCTTGAGCAGCAACTTGCTTGCCGTTCTTTTTGAAGTTCCCCTTTTTCTTCCCTTTGCCCTTTTTCTTGAAACTAGTGGTCTTGTTAACCATCAACACTTGATGCTCCTTCTTGATTTCTACCTCCGCAGCTTTTAGCATTGCGAAGAGCTCGGGAATAGTCTTGTTCATCCCTTGCATATTATAGTTCATCACGAAGCTCTTGTAGCTTGGTGGCAGTGATTGGAAAATTCTGTCAATGACGCAATCATCTGGAAGATTAACTCCCAATTGAATCAAGTGATTATTATACCCAGACATTTTGAGTATATGCTCACTGACAGAACTGTTCTCTTCCATCTTGCAGCTATAGAACTTATTGGAGACTTCATATCTCTCAATCCGGGCATTTGCTTGAAATATTAACTTCAACTCCTGGAACATCTCATATGCTCCATGACGTTCAAAACGTCGTTGAAGTCCCGATTCTAAGCCGTAAAGCATGGCACACTGAACTATCGAGTAGTCATCAGCTTTGCTCTGCCAGACGTTCATAACATCTGGCGTTGCTCCAGCAGCAGGCCTGGCACCCAGCGGTGCTTCCAGGACGTAATTCTTCTGTGCAGCAATGAGGATAATCGTCAAGTTACGGACCCAGTCCGTGTAATTGCTACCATCATCTTTCAACTTTGCTTTCTCAAGGAACGCATTAAAATTTAACGGAACAACAGCACGAGCCATCTATCTACAATCAACATAAACAAGCAAGATACTTTCAGGGACTAAGTTCATGATAAATTTTAAGTTCAATTAATCATATTATTAAAGAACTCCCACTTAGATAGACATCCCTCTAATCCTCTAAGTGATCACGTGATCCAAATCAACTAAACCATGTCCGATCATCACGTGAGATGGAGTAGTTTCATCGGTGAACATCATTATGTTGATCATATCTACTATATGATTCACGCTCGACCTTTCGGTCTCCGTGTTCCGAGGCCATATCTGCATATGCTAGGCTCGTCAAGTTTAACCTGAGTATTCTGCGTGCGCAACTGTTTTGCACCCGTTGTATTTGAACGTAGAGCCTATCACACCCGATCATCACGTGGTGTCTCAGCACGAAGAACTTTTGCAACGGTGCATACTCAGGGAGAACACTTCTTGATAATTTAGTGAGAGATCATCTTATAATGCTACCGTCAATCAAAGCAAGATAAGATGCATAAAAAGATAAACATCACATGCAATCAATATAAGTGATATGATATGGCCATCATCATCTTGTGCTTGTGATCCCCATCTTCGAAGCACCGTCATGATCACCATCGTCA
The DNA here is from genome assembly GCF_002162155.2 of Triticum dicoccoides. Lineage (NCBI taxonomy): Eukaryota > Viridiplantae > Streptophyta > Magnoliopsida > Poales > Poaceae > Triticum > Triticum dicoccoides. Next base: position 529,848,054 of record NC_041380.1, on the reverse strand, counting down.
CCGGCGCGACACCTTGATCTCCATCGTAGCATCGTTGTCGTCTCGCCAATCTTATGCTTCCACGACTATCACTACCGTTTAGTAATAAAGTAAAGCATTACATCGCGATTGCATTGCATACAATAAAGCGACAACCATATGGCTCCTGCCAGTTGCCGATAACTTGGTTACAAAACATGATCATCTCATACAATAAAATTCAGCATCATGCCTTGACCATATCACATCACAACATGCCCTGCAAAAACAAGTTAGACGTCCTCTACTTTGTTGTTGCATGTTTTACGTGGCTGCTACGGGCTTAAGTAAGAACCAATCTCACCTACGCATCAAAACCACAACGATAGTTTGTCAAATAGACTCCGTTTTAACCTTCGCAAGGACCGAGCGTAGCCATACTTGGTTCAACTAAAGTTGGAGAGGCAGTCGCCCGCAAGCCATCTCTGTGCAAAGCACGTCGAGGGAACCGGTCTCGCGTAAGCGTACGCGTAAGGTTGGTCCGGGTCGTCTCGTCCAACAATACCGCTGAACCAAAATATGACATGCTGGTAGGCAGTATGACTTGTATCGTCCACAACTCACTTGTGTTCTACTCGTGCATATAACATCAACATCATTAACCTAGGCTCGGATGCCACTGTTGGGTTTCGTAGTAATTTCAAAAAATTTCCTACGCGCACACAGGATCATGTGATGCATAGCAACGAGAGGAGAGTGTTGTCTACGTACCCAACGCAGACCGACTGCGGAAGCAATGACACGACGTGGAGGAAGTAGTCGTACGTCTTCACGATCCAACCGATCAAGCACCGAAACTACGGCACCTCCGAGTTCGAGCACACGTTCAGCTCAATGACGATCCCCGGACTCCGATCCAGCAAAGTGTCGGGGAAGAGTTTCGTCAGCACGACGGCGTGGTGACGATCTTGATGAACTACAGCAGCAGGGCTTCGCCTAAACTCCGCTACAGTATTATCGAGGAATATGGTGGCAGGGGGCACCGCACACGGCTAAGGAATCGATCACGTGGATCAACTTGTGTCAACTTGTGTGTTTAGAGGTGCCCCTGCCTCCGTATATAAAGGAGGAGAGGAGGGGAGGCTGGCCGGCCAAAGAGGGAGGCGCAGGAGAGTCCTACTCCCTCTGGGAGTAGGATTCCTCCCCCCAATCCTAGTCCAACTAGGATTCCTCGGAGGGGAAGGGAGAGAGGGGGGCCGGCCACCTTCTCCTAGTCCTAATAGGACTAGGGGAGGGGAAAGAGGCGCAGCCACCTTGGGCTGCCCCTTTCTCCTTTCCACTAAGGCCCATGATGGCCCATCTGGCTCCCGGGGGGTTCCGGTAACCTCCCGGTAACCCGGTAAAATCCCGATTTCACCCGGAACACTTCCGATGTCCAAACATAGGCTTCCAATATATCAATCTTTACGTCTCGACCATTTCGAGACTCCTCGTCATGTCCGTGATCACATCCGGGACTCCGAACAACCTTCGGTACATCAAAATGCATAAACTCATAATATAACTGTCATCGTAACCTTAAGCGTGCGGACCCTACGGGTTCGAGAACAATGTAGACATGACCGAGACATGTCTCTGGTCAATAACCAATAGCGGGACCTGGATGCCCATATTGGCTCCTACATATTCTACGAAGATCTTTATCGGTCAGACCGCATAACAACATACGTTGTTCCCTTTGTCATCGGTATGTTACTTGCCCGAGATTCGATCGTCGGTATCTAATACCTAGTTCAATCTCGTTAACGGCAAGTCTCTTTACTCGTTCCGTAATACATCATCTCACAACTAACATATTAGTTGTAATGCTTGCAAGGCTTATGTGATGTGTATTACCGAGAGGGCCCAGAGATACCTCTCCGACAATCGGAGTGACAAATCCTAATCTCGAAATACGCCAACCCAACATCGACCATTGGAGACACCTGTAGTACTCCTTTATAATCACCCATTTACGTTGTGACGTTTGGTAGTACCCAAAGTGTTCCTCCGGTAAACGGGAGTTGCATAATCTCATAGTCGTAGGAACATGTATAAGTCATGAAGAAAGCAATAGCAACATACTAAACGATCAGGTGCTAAGCTAATGGAATGGGTCATGTCAATCAGATCATTCTACTAATGATGTGACCTCGTTAATCAAATAACAACTCATTGTTCATGTTTAGGAAACATAACCATCTTTGATTAACGAGCTAGTCAAGTAGAGGCATACTAGTGACACTCTGTTTGTCTATGTATTCACACATGTATTATGTTTCCGGAAAATACAATTCTAGCATGAATAATAAACATTTATCATGATTATAAGGAAATAAATAATAACTTTATTATTGCCTCTAGGGCATATTTCCTTCATATAGTTCTACTGTTTAGATATGTTCCTAGAGAAAATATAGTTGAAAGTTGATAGTAGCGATTATGCGATCAGTAGAAAGCTTATGTCCTTAATGCACCGCTCAGTGTGCTGAACCCCAAACGTCGTTTGTGGATGTTGTGAACATCAGACATACACGTTTTGATAACTACGTGATAGTTCAGTTAAACGGTTTAGAGTTGAGGCACTAAAGACGTTTTCGAAACGTCGCGGAACATATGAGATGTTTCGAGGGCTGAAATTGGGATTTCAGGCTCGTGCCCATGTCAAGAGGTATAAGACCTCCGACGATTTTCTTAGCCTGCAAAGTAAGGGAGAAAAGCTCAATCGTTGAGCTTGTGCTCAGATTGTCTGAGTATAACAATCACTTGAATCAAGTGGGAGTTGATCTTCCAGATGAAATAGTGATAGTTTCTCCGAAGTCATTACCACCAAGCTGCTAGAGCTTCGTGATGAACTATAATATATCAGGGACATATATGATGGTCCTTGAGATATTCGCAATGTTTGACACCGCGAAAGTAGAAATCAAGAAGGAGCATCAATCGTTGATGGTCAGTGAGACCACTAGTTTCAAGAAGGGCAAGGGCAAGAAGGGATACTTCATGAAACGGCAATTCAGCTGCTGCACCAATGAAGAAACCCGAGGTTGAACCCAAACCCGAGACTAAGTGCTTCTGTAATAAGGGGAACAACCACTGGAGCAGCATTACCCTAGATACTTGGTAGATGAGAAGGCTGGCAAGGTCGATAGAAGTATATTGGATATACATTATGTTAATGTGTACTTTACTAGTACTCCTAGTAGCACCAGGGTATTGGATACCGGTTCGGTTGCTAAGTGTTAGTAACTCGAAATAAAAGCTACGGAATAAAACGGAGACTAGCTAAAGGTGAGCTGACGATACGTGTTGGAAGTGTTTCCAAGTTTGATGTGATCTAACATCGCACGCTCCCTCTACCACCGAGATTGGTGTTTGCGTTGAGCATAGACATGATTGGATTATGTCTATCGCAATACGGTTATTCATTTAAGGAGAATAATGGTTACTCTGTTTATTTGAATAATACCTTCAATGGTCTTACACCTAAAATGAATGGTTTATTGAATCTCGATCGTAGTGATACACATTTTCATGCCAAAAGATATAAGATAGTAATGATAGTACCACTTACTTGTGGCACTGCCATGTAAGTCATAATGGTATAAAACGCATGAAGAAGCTCCATGTTGATGGATCTTTGGACTCACTCGTTTTTGAAAAGTTTGAGACATGCGAACCATGCCTATTGGTGTATATGCATGAAGAAGCTCCATGCAAGTGGACCGTTCGGACTCACTTGATTTTGAATCACTTGAGATATGCAAATCATACCACATAGGCAAGATGACTGAAAAGCCTTGGTTTCAATAAGATGGAACAAGATAGCAACTTGTTGGAAGTAACACATTTTGATGTGTGCAGTCCAATGAGTGCTGAGGCATGCAGTGAATATCGTTATGTTCTTAATTCACAGATGATTCGAGTAGATGTTGAGAATATTTACTTGATGAAACACAAGTCTGAATTATTGAATGGTTCAAGTAATTTCAGAGTGAAGTAGCAGATCATTGTGACAAGAGGATAAAATGTCTATGATATGATCATAGAGATGAATATCTGAGTTACGAGTTTTGGCACACAATTAAGACATTGTGGAAATTGTTTCGCAATTAATACCGCCTAGAACACCATAATGTGATGGTGTGTCCGAACATCATAGTTGCACCCTATTGGATATGGTGCGTACCATGATGCCTCTTATCGAATTACCACTATTGTTCATGGGTTAGGCATTAGAGACAACCACATTCACTTTAAATAGGGCACCACATAATTCCGATGAGATGACACCGTATGAATTACGGTTTAGAGAAACCTAAGTTGTCGTTTCTTAAAGGTTTGGGGCTGCGACACTTATGTGAAAAAGTTTCAGGATTAAGCTCGAACCCAAAGCGGATAAAATGCATCTTCATAGGAAACCCAAAACAGTTGGGTATACCTCCTAATTCAGATCCGAAAGCAATAAGGGATTGTTTCTAGAATCGGGTCCTTTCTCGAGGAAAGGTTTCTCTCGAAAGAGTTGAGTGGGAGGATGGTGGAGACTTGATGAGGTTATTGAACCATCACTTCAACCAGTGTGTAGCAGGGCACAGGAAGTTGTTCCCGTGGCACCTACACCTATTGAAGTGGAAGCTTATGATATTGATCATGAAGTTTCAGATCAAATCACTGCCGTACCTCGTAGGGAGACAAGGATGCGTACTACTTCAGAGTGGTATGGTAATCTTGTCTTGGAAGTCATGTTGCTGGACAACAATGAACCTACGAGCTATGGAGAAGCGATGGTGGGCCCGGATTCCGATAAATGGCTTGAGGCCATAAAATCCGAGAGAGGATCCATGTATGAAAACAAAGTGTAGACTTTGGCAGAACGGCTCGATGGTCGTAAGGCTAATGAGTACAGATGGATTTCAAAAGGAAGACGGACAATGATGGTAAATGTCACCATTAAGAAAGCTCGACTTGTCGTTAAGATGTTTTCCGACAAGTTCAAGGAGTTGACTACGATGAGATTTTCTCACTCGTAGCGATGCTAAGAGTCTGTTGGAATTATATTAGCGATTACTGCATTATTTATGAAATCTTGCAGATAGGATGTCAAAACATTATTTCCTCGACGATTTTAATGAGGAAAGGTTGTATGTGATACAACCGGAAGGTTTTGTCAATCCCGAAAGATGCTAATAAGTATGCAAAGCTCCAGCAATCCTTCTAAGGACTGGAGTAAGCATCTCGGAGTTGGAATGTACGCTTTGATGAGATGATCAAAGATTTTGGATTTATACAAAGTTTATAAGAAACTTGTATTTCCAAAGAAGTGAGTGGGAGCACTATAGAATTTCTGATGAGTATATGTTGTTGACATATTGATGATCAGAAATGATGTAGAATTTCTAGAAAGCATATAGGGTTATTTGAAAGGTGTTTTTCAATAGAAAACCTGGATTAAGCTACTTGAGCATTAAGCATCAAGATCTATAAGGATAGATCAAAACGCTTAATGGTACTTTCAAATGAGCACATACCTTGACATGATCTTGAAGGTGTTCAAGATGAACCAGTCAAAGAAGGAGTTCTTGCCTGAGTTGTAAGGTACGAAGTTAAGACTTAAAGCTCGACCACGGCAGAATAGAGAGAAAGGACGAAGGTCGTCCCCTATGCTTAAGACGTAGGCTCTTCAGTATGCTAAGCTGTGTACCGCACCTGAAGTGTGCCTTGCCATGAGTCAGTCAAGGGGTACAAGAGTGATCCAAGAATGGCTCACAGGACAGCGGTCAAAGTTATCCTTAGTAACTAGTGGACTAAGGAATTTTCTCGATTATGGAGGTGGTAAAAGAGTTCGTCGTAAAGGTTACGACGATGCAAGCTTGACACCTATCCGGATAGCTCTGAGTAGAGAGACCGGATACATATAATGGAGCAATAATTTAGAATAGCTCCAAGTAGAACAGTTGTTTGGAATAGCTCCAAATAGAGCGTGGTAGCTGCATCTAGGAGATGACATAGAGATTTGTAAAGCACACACGGATCTGAAAGGTTCAGACCCGTTGACTAAAACCTCTCTCACAAGCAACATGATCAAACATAAAACTCATTGAGTGTTAATCACATAGTGATGTGAACTAGACTACTGACTCTAGTAATCTCTTGGGTATTAGTCACATGGCGATGTGACCTGTGAGTGTTAATCACATGGCGATGTGAACTAGATTATTGACTCTAGTGCAAGTGGGAGACTGTTGGAAATATGCCCTAGAGGCAATAATAAAAGTATTATTATTATATTTCCTTGTTCATGATAATTGTCTTTTATTCATGCTATAACTGTATTATCCGGAAATCGTAATACACGTGTGAATACATAGACCACAATATGTCCCTAGTGAGCCTCTAGTTGACTAGCTCGTTGTGATCAACAGATAGTCATGGTTTCCTGGCTATGGACATTGGATGTCGTTGATAACGGGATCACATCATTAGGAGAATGATGTGATGGACAAGACCCAATCCTAAGCTTAGCACAAAGATCGTGTAGTTCATTTGCTAGAGCTTTGCCAATGTCAAGTATCTCTTCCTTTGACCATGAGATCGTGTAACTCCTGGATACCGTAGGAGTGCCTTGGGTGTATCAAACGTCACAACGTAACTGGGTGACTATAAAGGTGCACTACAGGTATCTCCGAAAGTATCTATTGTTTTATGCGGATCGAGACTGGGATTTGTCACTCCGTGTAAACGGAGAGGTATCTCTGGGCCCACTCGGTAGGACATCATCATATGCGCAATATGACCAAGGAGTTGATCATGGGATGATGTGTTACGGAACGAGTAAAGTGACTTGCCGGTAACGAGATTGAACAAGGTATCGGTATACCGACGATCGAATCTCGGGCAAGTAAAATACCGCTAGACAAAGGGAATTGTACACGGGATCGATTGAGTCCTTGACATCGTGGTTCATCCGATGAGATCATCGTGGAACATGTGGGAGCCAACATGGGTATCCAGATCCCGCTGTTGGTTATTGACCGGAGAACGTCTCGGTCATGTCTGCATGTCTCCCGAACCCGTAGGGTCTACACACTTAAGGTTCGATGACGCTAGGGTTATAAAGGAAGCTTGTATGTGGTTACCGAATGTTGTTCGGAGTGCCGGATGAGATCCCGGACATCACGAGGAGTTCCGGAATGGTCCGGAGGTAAAGATTTATATATAGGAAGTCCTGTTTCGGCCATCGGGACAAGTTTCGGGGTCATCGGTATTGTACCGGGACCACCGGAAGGGTCCCGGGGGCCCACCGGGTGGGGCCACCTGCCCCGGGGGGCCACATGGGCTGTAGGGGGTGCGCCTTGGCCTACATGGGCCAAGGGCACCAGCCCTAAGAGGCCCATGCGCAAGGAAACTTGGAGAGGGAAGAGTCCTAAAGGGGGAAGGCACCTCCGAGGTGCCTTGGGGAGGATGGACTCCTCCCCATCCTTAGCCGCACCCCTTCCTTGGAGGAGGGGGCAAGGCTGCGCCCTCCCCCTCTCCCTTGGCCCTATATATAGTGGGGAAAAGGAGGAGCAATCATACCTAAGGCCTTTGGTTGCCTCCCTCTCCCTCCCGTGACACATCTCCTCTCCTATAGGTGCTTGGCGAAGCCCTGCTGGATTGCCACGCTCCTCCACCACCACCACGCCGTTGTGCTGCTGTTGGATGGAGTCTTCCTCAACCTCTCCCTCTCTCCTTGCTGGATCAAGGCGTGGGAGACGTCACCGGGCTGTACGTGTGTTGAACGCGGAGGTGCCGTCCGTTCGGCACTTGATCATCGGTGATCTGAATCACGACGAGTACGACTCCATCAACCCCGTTCACTTGAACGCTTCCGCTTAGCGATCTACAAGGGTATGTAGATGCAAACTCTCCTCTCCTTTCTACTCGTTGCTGGTCTCTCCATAGATAGATCTTGGTGATACGCGTAGGAAAATTTTGAATTTCTGCTACGTTCCCCTACAGTGTCGGTAGTATTTCCAAGGTTGATCAAATATCGTACGCTCCCTCTACCATCGAGATTGGTGTTTGTGTTGAGCATAGACATGATTGGATTATGTCTATCGCAATACGGTTATTTATTTAAAGAGAATAATGGTTACTCTGTTTATTTGAATAATACCTTCAATGGTCTTACACCTGAAATGAATGGTTTATTGAATCTCGATCGTAGTGATACACATGTTCATGCCAAAAGATAGTAATGATAGTACCACCTACTTGTGGCACTGCCACATAAATCATATCGGTATAAAACGCATGAAGAAGCTCCATGTTGATGGATCTTTGGGCTCACTTGTTTTGAAAGGTTTGAGACATGCGAACCATGTCTATTTGTGTATATGCATGAAGAAACTCCATGCAAATGGACCGTTTGGACTCACTTGATTTTGAATCACTTGAGACATGCAAATCATACCACATGGGCAAGATGACTGAAAGCCTCGTTTTCAGTAAAATGGAACTAGAAAGCAACTTGTTGGAAGTAATACATTTTGATGTGTGCAGTCCAATGAGTGCTGAGGCGTGTAGTGGATATCGTTATGTTCTTACTTCACAGATGATTTGAGTAGATGTTGAGTATATTTACTTGATGAATCACGAGTCTGAATTATTGAAAGGTTCAAGTAATTTCAGGGTGAAGTTGAAAGATCGTCGTGACAAGAGGATAAAATATCTATGATATGATCATAGAGATGAATATCTGAATTACGAGTTTGGCACAGAATTAAGACATTGTGGAGATTGTTTCACAACTAATACAGCCTGGAACACCATAGTGTGATGGTGTGTCCGAACATCATAACTGCACCCTATTAGATATGATGCATACCATGATGTCTCTTATCGAATTACCATAATAGTTTATGGGTTAGGCATTAGAGACAACCACATTCACTTTGAAAGGGGCACCACGTAATTCCGATGAGATGACACCGTATGAACTATGGTTTAGAGAAACCTAAGCTGTCATTTCTTGGAAGTTTGGGGCTGCGACGCTTATGTGGAAAAGTTTCAGGCTGATAAGCTCGAACCCAAAGCGGATAAATGCATCTTCATAGGACACCCAAAACAGTTGGGTATACCTCCTGTCTCAGATCCGAAAGCAAGAAGGGATTGTTTCTAGAATCGGGTCCTTTCTCGAGCAAAAGTTTCTCTCGAAAGAATTGAGTGGGAGGATTGTGGAGACTTGATGAGGTTATTGAACCGTCTCTTCAACTAGTGTGTGGCAGGGCACAGGAGTTGTTCCTGTGGCACCTACACCAATTGAAGTGGAAGCTTATGATAGTGATCATGAAACTTCAGATCAAGTCACTACCAAACCTCGTGGGTTGACAAGGATGCGTACTACTTCAGAGTGGTATGTAATCCTGTCTTGGAAGTCATGTTGCTAGACAACAATGAACCTACGAGCTATGGAGAAGCGATGGTGGGCCTGGATTCCAAAATGGCTCGAGGCCATATAATCCGAGAGAGGATCCATATATGAAAACAAAGTGTAGACTTTGGGAGAACTACTTGATGGTCGTAAGGCTGTTAGGTACATATGGATTTTAAAAGGAAGACGAACAATGATGGTAGGTATCACCATTAAGAAAGCTCAACTTGTCGTTAAGATGTTTTCCGACAAGTTCAAGGAGTTGACTGCGATGAGACTTTCTCACTCATAGCGATGCTAAGAGTCTGTTGGAATTATACTAGCAATTACTGCATTATTTGTGAAATCTTGCAGATAGGATGCCAAAAACCATTGTTTCCTCGACGATTTTTGAGGAAAGGTTGTATGTGATACAACCGGAAGGTTTTGTTAATCCTGAAAGATGCTAATAAGTATGCAAAGCTCCAGCAATCCTTCTAACGACTGGAGTAAGCATCTCGGAGTTGGAATGTATGCTTTGATAAGATGATCAAAGTTTTGGGTGTATACAAAGTTTATGAGAAACTTGTATTTCCAAAGAAGTGAGTGGGAGCACTATAGAATTTCTGATAAATATATGTTGACATATTGTTGATCAGAAATGACGTAGAATTTCTGGAAAGCATATAGGGTTATTTGGAAAGTATTTTTAATGGAAAGCCTGGATTAAGCTACTTGAACATTGAGCATCAAGATCTATAAGGATAGATCAAAATTCTTAATGGTACTTTCAAATGAGCACATACCTTGACATGATCTTGAAGGTGTTCAAGATGGACCAGTCAAAGAAGGAGTTCTTGCCTGAGTTGTTAGGTATGAAGTTAAGACTTAAAGCTCGACCACGGCAGAAGAAAGAGGAAGGACGAAGGTCGTCCCCTATGCTTTTGTCATAGGCTCTATACGGTATGCCATGCTGAGTACCGCACCTGATGTGTGCCTTACCACATATATGGCAAGAGGGTACAAAGGTAATCTAGGAGTAGATCACCAGATAGCGGTCTAAATTATCCTTAGAGGAATAAGGATATGTTTCTCGGTTATGGAGGTGATAAAGAGTTCGACGTAAAGAGTTACGTCGATGCAAGCTTAACACCTATCCGGATAGCTCTGAGTAGAGATACCGGATACGTATAATGGAGCAACAATTTAGAATAGCTCCAAGTAGAACAATTATTTGAAATGGCTCCAAATATAGCGTAGTAGCTGCATCTACAAGATGATATAGAGATTTGCGAAGTACATACGGATCTGAAAGATTCAGACCCGTTGACTATAACATCTCTCACAAGCATAACATGTTCAAACCCAGAACTCATCAAGTGTTAATCACATGGTAATGTGAACTAGATTATTGACTCTAGTAAACTCTTTTGGTGTTAGTCACATGGGGATGTGACCTTGAGTGTTAATCACATATCGATGTGAACTGGATTATTGACTCTAGTGCAAGTGGGAGACTGTTGGAAATATGCCCTAGAGGCAATAATAAATTGATTATTATTATATTTCCTTGTTCATGATAATCGTTTATTATCCATGCTAGAATTGTATTGATAGGAAACTCAGATACATGTGTGGATACATAGACAACACCATGTCCCTAGTAAGCCTCTAGTTGACTAGTTCGTTGATCAATAGATGGTTACGGTTTCCTGACCATGGACATTGGATGTCGTTGATAACGGGATCACATCATTAGGAGAATGATGTGATGGACAAGACCCAATCCTAAGCCTAGCACAAAGATCATGTAGTTCGTATGCTAAAGCTTTTCTAATGTCAAGTATCATTTCCTTAGACCATGAGATTGTGCAACTCCCGGATACCATAGGAGTGCTTTGGGTGTGCCAAACGTCACAACGTAACTGGGTGGCTATAAAGGTACACTACAGGTATCTCCGAAAGTGTCTATTGGGTTGGCGCGAATCGAGACTGGGATTTGTCACTCCGTGTAAACGGAGAGGTATCTCTAGGCCCACTCGGTAGGACATCATCATAATGTGCACAATGTGATCAAGGAGTTGATCACGGGATGATGTGTTACGGAACGAGTAAAGAGACTTGCCGGTAACGAGATTGAACAAGGTATTGGGATACCGACGATCGAATCTCGGGCAAGTATCGTACCGCTAGACAAAGGGAATTGTATATGGGATTGATCGAATCCTCGACATCGTGGTTCATCCGATGAGATCATCGTGGAACATGTAGGAGCCAACATGGGTATCCAGATCCCGCTGTTGGTTATTGACCGGAGAGTCATCTCGGTCATGTCTGCATGTCTCCCGAACCCGTAGGGTCTACACACTTAAGGTTCGGTGACGCTAGGGTTATAGAGATATTAGTATGCGGTAACCCGAAAGTTGTTCGGAGTCCCGGATGAGATCCCGGACGTCACGAGGAGTTCCGGAATGGTCCGGTGGTAAAGATTTATATATGGGAAGTCTTGTTTTGGTCGCAGGAAAAGTTTCGCGCATTACCGGTATTGTACCGGGACCACCGAAAGGGTCCCGGGGGTCCACCGGGTGGGGCCACCTGCCTCGGGGGGGGGGGCACATGGGCTGTAGGGGTGCGCCTTGGCCTATATGGGCCAAGGGCACCAGCCCCTAGAGGCCCATGCGCCAAGAGTCAAGGAAAAGGAAGAGTCCTAAAAGGGGAAGGCACCTCCGAGGTGCCTTGGGGAGGAGGGACTCCTCCCTGGCCGCACCCTTCCTTGGAGGAAGGGCCAAGGCTGCGCCCCCCCCTCTCCCTTGGCCCTATATATAGTGGGGGGAAGGGAGGGCAACAACACCTAAGCCCTGGCGCCTCCCTCTCCCTCCCATGACACATCTCCCTCCTCCCGCAGCGCTTGGCGAAGCCCTGTTGGAATCCCGCTACTTCCACCACCACGCCGTCGTGCTGCTGGATCTCCATCAACCTCCCCTCCCCCCTTGCTGGATCAAGAAGGAGGAGACATCGCTGCTTCGTACGTGTGTTGAACGCGGAGGTGCCGTCCGTTCGGCGCTAGGATCATCGGTGATTTGGATCACGACGAGTACGACTCCATCAACCCTGTTCTCTTGAACGCTTCCGCGCGCGATCTACAAGGGTATGTAGATCCACTCCTCCCTCGTTGCTAGATGACTCCATAGATTGATCTTGGTGACACGTAGGAATATTTTGAATTATTGCTACGTTCCCCAACAGTCAGTTAGACATATCTTGGACAAATAATAAATGCATTCACAACCAAAACCACAATAGTCCTCAAGGGAACACTTTGCATCAACCCTAGCTTATTCATCTATGATCTATTATGTAGTTAGCTCGAACAGAAATTCTCAAGGAAATGCTCTGCATCAAACCTACCTTATGATAATACACCTAGCTCCTCGATTACATCCATCACTGGCAGGAAAATACAAAGAGAACTTTGGTTTGGTGTGGCGATATGCATTTTGTGTCGTATATTCATTAGAACCATGTTCATGAATATACTTGCTTATGCTATGAAAATCCAGACATCTAGGATGGAGCCTACCTTTTTTTGTTTTGTAATTATGAAAAGTGGTATGTAGTCACTAGAAAATGTGTGTTATTCTGTAACGAAAATCATTGTGACGGAAAACAAATCGTTGCCTAAGATCACTTTCTGGGACGGATACAGTCACCAGCTGATTTCCTCCCGGTAGAAGCGCCCTCGACAACTTTGGTGAGTCTGATTTTTGGCGACACATTTGACCGTCAGTAAGCATGTGCATATTCGACGGCGGTTTTTAGTGTCGCAAACAATGCAAGACGGGTTCCATTTTTTTAATATAAATAGAAAATTAACTAATTGTTTTTCTCAAACTAATCTTTGCTAAAAGTATTCATTTCTTATTCTGAAAGTGCTCAAACTACCAGCTAATAGTGCTCCTGAAAAAGTCTCAAAGTGCTCAGAATATTCATCAAGGCATGTAAGTTAACACATATACAAAAATAAATAGACCACATGTAAGTTCAATAAAGTAACTACAAACATAGAAAGCATATATATGTGCAAACCCCTGCTATATATTTTGAAATGGGACTAAAACATTGAAACTGAAAAAAATTGTGCTTCCTGAGTCTCAAACCCAGGACATGTAGTACGGAGTACACTTTGCATTTCCACTGTGGTATATAAGTAGGATGTCAATCATACTGCTAGAAGTATCGTAATTACAACTATGAAATTTGCTTGTGCAACTTGGGAAGAAGGATGTTGAGACCAAAACTTCATTGCTCAAGAGAGGTGTCCATGCACCGCTTGGATTGGTCAAAGTTCATCAATGTAACTACCAGTAACCTCCTCATGTGTAGGCTCAACTGATACCGCTCCTACGAATGATCTGGCGGTTGAGACCAATCACTAACATAGTTAGTCAAGAGTAACATAATTAGTACTCCCCGACAAGCTTAAGAGTTTCACTTCTGTTTTGTTGTCTCTCCCCAACAAGCTGATTGAAAAGACAATTAGACAAATTTTCCAATTTCTTCGAGAAAGAATCATCTTATTGAGTTGCCACGGTCGATTCATGTGTAGTTGCAACTTGCAAGCCGATTGTGCCCATTAATTGTTCCAACTTTCTTGAACACTTCATCCTGAATTCTTCTCGGCAAGGGAGAAGAAACTTTATTTGCTCATGATTGCGTAGGACATGCTTAGTTCACTTTCTACGGTCGAGGAGGATCCCCTGTCGATGCCAACGCCGCGGCTGATCTTGTATAATACTGCCAGGGACGACAGCGGCGTGGACGAGTTCGACGAGGGGACATGGAAGTACTTCAGCTTTGCCGGCATCCCCTTCGGCGGCGGCCCAGTGGGGAAGATGGTAGGATGGGTTCCGGCAGCACAACTAGGGTTTCCCGTGTCACCGCAACGGGAGTATACATCTTATCAAAGCCAACAACATACATGGTATCAGTTTCCGGATTGTGTATTAGGTCTGCCTCCTAGTTTTTTGTATAGTTGAGGTTCGTGGCCCATCGTTGTACATCATATATACGTGTCTATGCACGAGAGCAATACATCATACAATTCCAACAACATACATGGTATCAGTTTCCGGGTTCTAACCCTAGTCTTCCGCCGCCGCCCGCGCGCCATCCGCGCCGGCCGCTGCTCCTCCCGCTTTTCCCGATCGCTACCTCGCGTTGCCGCTTCGCTCCTTCACGCCAGCCCCGCGCGCCATCTCCACTCCAGCCGCCACCTCGATCCCGCGTCGCTGCTTCACTAGCTAAGCTGATTAAGCTAGCTACTACTCATGCGTGAGTGTCCAGCAGGAATCGATCCACTAGCTAGTCTGCCTGCTTGCATACGCATCATCGGACGGAATCAATTGGCTGGCTTGTGTCGCTAGCGTCTGCTGCATCCCCCGCTAGCCGCCAGCCGCGCGACGCACTACTCGCGCGGCCGCACGTCGCTACCGCTGTCCAACTGCGCTGATTGCCGTCGTCGGATCAGCAATGGCGTCACCAGGCCCGTCCGCCGCCGCCTTAGTAGTCCCGTCGCCGGCGCCCTACGGCGCGGCCCCGCCGCCATACGGGACGGCCACCACCTACGATGTGCCTATTCTCACATACGGGATATACGGGACTCCGCCCGCATCCATGTATAGGTCTCTGCTTGCGTACGGGGCTCCGTTCGCGTATGAGTCTCTCGAGCACTGGTGGGGGTCGTCAGCGGGCCAACACTCGTCCACTGGGTAGCAGTCAGACGGCGCCCAACACTTGCAGCATCTGTTAGTGGGCCCGCAAGTTTTTCCGGCAGGCCATCCGGCCTACCCGGCACCGCAGTTGCAGCCGGGGCTGTATGGAGCGTACCCACCGCCATCGTTGAGCGGTGGCTACGGCTTCCTCATGGCATCTTCGTCCCTCTCGCCGGCCCTGCCGCCGGCACCCTGGGACCCGGTGCTCCTCACCGGGCTGCATGCCGCTCCTACACCGAACAACTACACTGGAGGTGGTGATTGGTACATGGACACCGGTGCTACGGCTCACATGTTTGCTCATCCTGATAACCTTGCCTTCTTCATTCCTGTCTCCACCGACCGCCGCATCATTGTCGGCGACGGTTCCACACTTTCTATCACATATGTTGGGCACACTTCTTTTCCTTCTACTTCCACTCCATTATCTTTGTCTAACATACTTGTGTCACCTCATCTTATTAAGAATCTCATTTCCGTTCGTTGTTTCACTCGTGAAAATTCTGTTACCGTTGAATTTGACGAGCTTGGTTTTTGTGTTAAAGACGCTCGAATCAGGATGGTACTTCATCGATGTGACAACCCCGACGAGCTCTATCCGGTGCACTCGCCTTCATCCACCACCACCGCACCTGTTGCTCTCTCCGTTGGCGTCGATCTCTGGCACACTCGCTTGGGTCATCCCAACCCCGTCACACTTTGTCATATTCTTAGGAGTTTCAGTTTCAGTTGCAATAAGATCAAGGATCACACTTGTCATGCCTGTCGAGTCGGCAAATATGTTCGCCTGCCGTTTACTAATTCCACCACCATTGCTTCTTTTCCTTTTCAGTTGATTCATAGCGATGTGTGGACTTCTACGGTTCCCAGTAACTCGGGCTATTTATATTATCTGATCATTCTTGATGATTATTCTCACTATGTGTGGACTTTTCCTTTGCGCAGAAAGTCGGATGCACTCTCTACCTTGACGGCCTTTTACTCCTATGTCCGCACGCAGTTTGGGCGTCACATCCTTGCGCTTTATACGGAGAATGGAAAAGAGTTCAACAACCTCGCTTTCCGCACCTTTTTGTCGCATCACGGCACATTTTTTCGCCTCACATGCCCGTACACTTCACAACAGAACGGTCGAACCGAACGCGTCCTTCACACTTTGAATGACTGCATTCGCACGCTCCTGTTTCATGCCAACGTGCCGTCTCGTTTCTGGCCGGACGCTCTCGCCACTGCATCACTTCTTCTTAACATTAGACCCTGCCGCCCATGATGGAACTACGCACCTCACCATCTTCTCTTTGGTACGCCCCCGTCTTATGACGACTTGCGTATTTTTGGGTGTCTTTGCTATCCCAACACTGCCGACACTGCTTTTCACAAGCTTGCACCTCGATCTGTCACTTGCATCTTCATCGGCTACCACTCCAACTCCAAGGGATATCGGTGCTATGATCCCGTCTCCCATCGTGTGTTCACTTCCCGGCACGTTTACTTTGATGAGCATGTGTTTCCATTTCACCAGGTACCCCCGGCTGTTCCTCCCGCCACTAATGACGCGGGCTCCTCGACGCCTCTCCCAGGGCGCTCACGCGCCTCTCTTGGCC
>NC_041380.1:529829109-529830825 GCF_002162155.2 Triticum dicoccoides | reverse complement strand
CTCCTCCAGTGCCCGCGGCTCCCACGGCGCCTCTGACGTTAGCGCCCTCGGCCCCCACGGCTCCCTCGGCGCCTGTGACCGGCCCGGTCACCCGTGCTCGTACGGGCGTTTTTCGCCCGAGCTCACGCTACGCCTCGGATGACTACGTCCATGCGGCGTCCACCTCTGAGCCATCGCCGTTGCCGTCCTCCGTTCGAGCCGCTCTTCGTGACCCGCTCTGGATGGCTGCAATGCAAGAGGAGTTTGATGCCCCGCTGCGCAACCAGACGTGGCAACTTGTTCCCCGTCCCCGGCACGCCAACGTGATTACCGGGAAGTGGGTCTTCAAACACAAGCTCCGTCCTGATGGTACCCTTGATCGTTACAAAGCGCGCTGGGTTGTTCGTGGCTTCCGACAGCGTGCTGCCATTGACTTCACGGACACCTTCGCTCCGGTCGTCAAGCCCGGCACGATACGCATGTTTCTCCATCTTGCGGTCTCCCGTGCTTGGCCGGTGCACCAGATGGACGTCTCCAACGCCTTCCTTCATGGTCACCTCGAGGAGCAGGTCTTCTGTCAGCAGCCCACCGGGTTTGTTGACCTGACGCTTCCCGACACGTGTGCCTGCTTTCGCGGTCCTTGTACGGACTCAAGCAGGCTCCGCGCGCTTGGTACCAGCGCATCGCGGCGTTTCTCCACCAACTTGGGTTCCGCTCTACCCGCTCGGATGTCTCGCTCTTCGTCTATCATTAGGGCTCTGACACGGCCTACTTGCTGCTCTATGTCGACGACATCATCCTGACGGCATGTACGGCTGGTCTCCTCAGTCAGCTCACGGCTCGTCTTCGCACTGAGTTCGCCATCAAGGACTTGGGTCCTTTGCACTACTTCCTCGGTGTCGAGGTGGTGCGCCGTCTGGATGGCTTCTTCCTTCATCAGCGGAAGTACGCTCACGAGCTCCTCGAGCGCGCCGACATGCTTAACTGCAAGCCGGCCGCTACGCCTGTTGATATGAAGGCCAAGCTTTCTGCCACGGATGGTTCTCCTGCTTCGGATGCTGTCTTCTATCGGTCTATCGTTGGTGCTCTCCAGTACCTCACTCTGACTCGCCCGGAGATCCAGTATGCTGTGCAACAGGTGTGTCTTCATATGCATGCTCCTCGAGACGTTCACTGGGCTGCCGTCAAGCGGATTCTTCGCTATATCTGTGGCACTATGGATCTTGGCGTCACATTTCACGCCTCCCCCGACACCGCCCTCACCGCCTACTCCGATGCAGACTGGGCAGGCTGCCCTGACACTCGTCGCTCCACTTTGGGCTATTGTGTCTATCTTGGACCCTCACTCATCTCGTGGTCGTCCAAGTGGCAGCCTACGGTCTCTCGTTCCAGTGCTGAGGCTGAGTATCGTGCGGTGGCCAACACCGTCGCTGAGTGTTCGTGGCTCCGCCAGCTGCTTCAGGAGCTCTCTTGCCCTGTTGACCGTGCCACGGTGGTCTACTGCGACAACGTCTCGGCGGTCTACCTCTCCGCTAACCCGGTGCATCATCGACGGACCAATCATATTGAGTTGGATATTCATTTTGTTCGGGAACAGCTGGCCCTTGGCCATATTCGCGTTTTGCACGTCCCTACTTCCCAACAATTTGCTGATATCATGACCAAGGGCTTGCCTATGGCGTCATTTGAGGAGTTTCGGTCCAGCCTTTGCGTCAGCCGCGGTGCCGCTTCAACTGC
>NC_041380.1:529820537-529828922 GCF_002162155.2 Triticum dicoccoides | reverse complement strand
AGTATATGTGTTATGTGCATATTGTGTATTAGGCCCGCCTCCTAGTTCCTTGTATAGTTGAGGTCCGTGGCCCACCGTTGTACATCATATATACGTGCCTATGCACGAGAGCAATACATCGTGCAATTCCAACAACAGACAGGGAGTGTCTTCCTCCGTGAGAAAAGCTCACACATGCACTTCTGTGACATTTTTGCACTCATTTGTGAGGGATTGAAACTGTTATGGATTAATAGGATTATTGTAATATATTATGCATTGCGAAAAATGCCAGCAACTTCATTTTTTTCAGAAAAGAAGGATTACCTCCGGTCTCTGCATTTGGAAGATGCATGCAACCATTTTATTAATTATTCACAAAGGCCTTATAAAGTAGTACATCAATATGTTCAATACACCATCTTAGTAACATATGTCGCTACTTCTATCCACTTGATGTAGGGGTGCATAAATTGTGAGCCGAATACCCAAACCTCTCACATAAGCCTAACATCTAAAGCCGGAGGCCCCAATCAAGCCACGTACCGGGTCTGAGGCACAAACCGGTCCGACACACTCTCATGGGTCGTCGTCACTGTCTTTCACCAATCCATCTTCAGAGCAAGTACTGATGCAACGACCTTGTCAGGCCTGCCGTCGAAGCCGCCATAGTGCCAAAAGCTTTACCATCCTGCGCTCGTCCATCCAGACACATCCGTCGTCGAGATCCAGCTGCACCATGCCATGAATACTCGTCGTCGTCGACGTGGTAGATCCAACGCCGCTCCTCGTACCAACCTCCACACCATCTCAGTTGCAGCTATCACGTAGAGCCCACCACCCACAGTACCACTCTCCCGAATGCCCAAGCCTCCCAAGACGGCGCCTCCATGGAGGACACGACACGCAGGGCACCGCCGCCACTCAATCCAAGACGGATTTTGGACTTTCGTCCGGGAGGGGAGTCAGAGGTGGATAAGATGGACCTCGACTTCACCTCCAAAGAGGGTAACGACGCCAAAGCCGCCGCCGATGCCGGGTCGAGCTAGCCGACCAAAGTTTCCTCCGGCCCCCATCCTTGCCAGGAACCTCTGTCTACTCCAGATTTGGCAAAGAGCAGTCAACCGAAACATACTGAGATGAGAGTGCCATGTGTGCTCAACCCTTCAAAAAGGAGGATCAAGAAGGACATCCGGGTCAGAGCAACAACCCAGCAGAAACACCGGAGCACCCAAACCGGGCTGCCAAGCCGGATCTAGGAGGATCTGACCTGAACAACGATAGAAGCCACCACCTTGCGTTGGCCTCCAGCCTCGAAGCACTGGATCGAGAGGCATCTGACTTGAAGCGGTTGACGCACGCAGCCGCCAAATCTTGCGCAGGACGCAACCACCACCACACTGCGCCGCGAGAACGCCACCATGTTGTAGACGCACCGACTGCACACGCCACCGCCAGGAGTGCCCATCGCCACTCCGCCGTGCCCCACGCTAGCCCAACGCCTTCATTCGATCAGGCCATCCCGTGACAGGAAAACGATGAAGGGGAGAGGAGCCCCGGCGCCGCCATTATTGCCGGCCGGGCGAAGGCTTCGCCCGGCGGCGCTGCTGGCAGCGGCGAGGGAGGAAAGAGTGTCAGGGAAGGGATCGCCCGACGCTTAGGGTTACCCCCTGGGTCACCTGCCAGCTAGCTTCATGGCGGGTTTTTCTCTCTCGTTACTCCAAGTGAAGCAACAGTGTTGAGGGCGAACCTCCCGGAGCACACAATTGTGAAGGGTGACACAGAAACTACCGATGCGCCTACGGTAGACATTTCTGTTGTTTTTATCTCTCGCTCGATAAATTCCCATCTTCTGGTGCAATTTACTTGGAGATCGGTGAGGAGCAAGCGCAACAAGGCCGGGTTGCAGTGTGATTGAGCCGGCTCACGGTGCCGTGGAGGAGCAAATACGAAACGAACACAATTCTCTCCCTAATAATCTATCCCTAATAATAAAGCACAGATTGACTCCGTGGGTTCACCGTCACAATACACTTCTTCCCGTGAATTTACGCTTTCAGTTTTTTTCGCCTATATTATTTTCTACATCTAAGGTGGTATTATTTTACCTACATATCTTTATCCGAGGTTGTACGGGTAGGGATTGGGCCTGAGGGGTGGATCCGGTGGAGGCGGAAGAACAACACACGTAGCCGCCGGACGAGGAGGTTGTTGGTGTTAAACACGACCTGGAAGTTCCATATGTGTACGTGTGCAACAACCAACAAGTGCATATATGTGTCCGTGTAGGTTTGGAGTTAGACACCAAGTAAAATTAATATTGGCTAGCTAGCTAATATATACATGTGTACCCCGGACCAGCTTGTAACTTGCACCGTGGATTTGTGAAGGAAATACGTTACGCCGGTGTGTGTGCGTACGCGCGTAGTAGTATGTTACAGCTGCAGCTATCGATCAAAGCAAGGATCGATCTGGTGCTGTCGTACGTGCGTGCTGCTTTTGCTACAATCAATCAAGTTGAGGCTAGCTTTGTGCTGCGTATTGTTTCGGCTGCTTGGGGTAGAAACCAGGACAATCAGCAAGCTTCGCTTGGTCGTCGATCGTTTCCTGTTGTCGGAAAGTACTCGGCGTTGGGTCTGGGCCAACAGAGACCGATCCCACGGACACTTCGTCTAAGTACTTGTAGTGTGGTGTGGCCTGACCTCTTGGTGCCCGACACGCAAAAAAAAAAAAGACACGCAGCCTGATTATGTGCGCGACCTTCTCACCGCCGGCAGTCTGAAAGTCTTCAAGCTCGCTTGCAACTTCCCCAGCGTCCGCAGCACTAGCAAGTTAGACAAGGAGGGCTTCTTGGGCGCCGCATGCTCTGGCTGGATGATAGCCACCCGGAGCGCTCGCCAACAATGTTGCCGCCCATGATTTACCTAGCCGTCCTGCTCCTTTAACTAGGAGCCTTGGAGATTGGAGCGTATAACAGGTTTCTTTTTTTTTTGGAAAATCAACAGGTAGTGTATGCAATCATCCAGCGGCAAATCACTCAAGCCAACAACTAGCATCACAAACACTAATCCATCGAGTAGCAGAGAATCGGTGCAACTAATAACAAGTGACTTTGGTGTGCGAATAAAGAGGCAATGCAATGTATGTGATTGATGATGAGGCTTTCTTGCATCTTTTGAGTGCTGCAACTTAGGCCGGAACGTCACGGAAGGCCGGATAATATTTTGGTAGCCGGAAAGCCAAGCGTGATGGAGACTGATTACTGCAAAAAGTTACAGATGCTAAAATTATTTTCTGCTGTTGAGTTTGCAAGCTATATTGTATAATTAATAACTATTTTTTGTTGTCGAGTTTACAAAGTCTTAAGTGCATCTAGCGATCAGTTTTATTTGATTTGAATTAATAAGGTGAGATGTACATTAATTATAGTAACTATAAATATTATGTTCTCAATGCATTGATTTGAACGTTGCCATTTTTGTTACCATGTTGCAACGCACGGGCTCTTTTGCTAGTCTTTCCCTAATAATAAAGTACGGATTGTCTCCGTGGGTTCACCGTCACAATACGCTTCTTCCCATGATTTTATGCTTTCAGTTTGAATTTATAGCATATATACGAGGTGGTACTAATACATATATCACCCGTACGTCAAAAACTCTATGTTCCAATCGGTATGTCAAAGACTTAGGCCTGCTGGCTGTCCGTTGGCGGCCCAGCTTCAGTGCAACGCGGGGAGAAAAAAAATACACAGTTGCGATAGGATTTGAACTCACAACCTTTTAGCCGATTCCTTTAGCATTAGCCAACTAAACTAGGTCAGCCTATGTTGCTTTGATACGCTTTGTTTTACTTAAAAAATAGTACCACCTCGCCCTTTTACAAGGACAATCATCAATCTCTACTTCTAATATCTCAGTTGGTAGGTTGCGTTTCGGGTTTTATTTTCGTCCCACCTCACCCGGTTTTTTGGTATTTCTTTGGTACTTCCTCCCACCTCCCGCTCAGCCGCGAAAAACCAAGAAAAACCCTCCAGCCAAATCCCCCATCCGCCCCTACGCGCCTAACCTCCGGTAGAACCCATCTGTCACGAACGAAAACAAACCGGCGAAGATTAACCAACGAAAAAATCGCTGACCAAACTCCCGCACATACGACCGAGGTATCATGCCCTCGAGCGAGAAACAGTTGATGCGGCCTCGGCCGTTGGTCTAGTGGCGCCCTGCTGCTCGAGTGGGCAGGCGGGCCGGCCAGATCTGGCTGTCTGTGGAGGCGTGCGTCCCTGCTGATGGCGCTGCTGGCCTCCAGAGGGCGGGCGTTCTTGGACGTGCTCCTTGGCGCGGCTGTGCGGGGCGTGCGGCTGCTGCGGCGGCACGTGAGGGCTGGCGCGGATCTGGGCATGGCAGCGCGAAGTGGCCGTTTCTCTGGCTCGATCTGCTGCTACGGTGTCCAGGCGGCCGGAAGGAGATGGTCGGTGGTTGGAGGGGCTGTAGGCGCGCTGGTCTTACACGGTGAGGGTTGGCGAGGTGGGCTACTCGGGTCCACTGGTTGGATGGTTAAGGTTGCCGGCGAAAGCTGAACTCCGGCAGTGGCCGGAGTTGTCGATGGCAGCACCGGCAGGCCGTTTCCTTGCTGAAGGTATCAATGTTGCAGTCCTCACCTTCCACTGCCCCATGTCTCCCCCTGTGATTCACTGAAAACCTGATTCGATCCAGCTTGCTTGCTTTGTACTGTATTGCGCAGCAGCCAGACATGCCCATCCGGCCGGAAAGGAATCGGCAAGCTGCAGATTGATCAAGCTAAGTAATTTTCTTATCTTTGTTTGCACGGCCAGATAGCACGCCTTCTTGCTGATTACTTCTTCCCGTACACTCACGTGAAACAACATAGATTCACTAATTGATTTCGGCCAGATGCGCTAATACAGAAAGTTAGCTCGATTAGTTAATCTCCAGCTATTTGGGCCTAATATTTTTTTGATCTGGTCAAGTTCACACTGGGTTCTTATTTTCATAAGGCCAAATGGTGTTCATCAATGCTTGGACATGAACTCTGTTGTCATCCTATTTTAACAATATTAGGCCCAAATTTGATGTATTTTCATAACGCTGAGCTCTGTTGTCATCCTATTTTCTACAATCTTATGCTATTCTTTTTCTTCCATTCGTTTGCTTAACATTATATTCTCTGTAGATATGTCAAATTTGATGTGTTTGAAAGATGACTAAGAGTAGCAGTACTGTCGTATGGCCGGCTTAATTAATATTCCAACCACCAATCGTGGCTACTAACTACCAAGAAAAGCAGTCATATGTGTACCTTTACTAAGAGTAGCAGTTCCTGAAGTTTATATATTGCAGACTGCGGTGTGGTGGTCAATAAATCATGTCAAATGTTGTAGGGTGCTCGAAGTAATGAGTTTGCTGCTGCTTCAAGGTTGGAAGAAACATTCAACTTCTACCATACTACCAGTCCTGATGTAGCTAAGCTTTTCCACATTGACCCTGCAGCCAAGTGCACCTCTGTAGTCTTGCTGAAGAAAGAGGAGGAGAAGTTGAACGTATAAGGTATTTTTATCACTAACTTGGTTCAGCTTCCAGCAGCTGCATTTTCTTTCTATGCATATTAGATTATTTGACCTATGAATTCATTATAAATGTACCGTGCTTTGTGCTGACAATGAGTTCAGAGCATCTAGCATTGCCGAAGTCATATCGGTTAACACACTAACACTGATCACCACCCTCACACAGGAAAATGCCTCTGCGATATTTGATAGTCCAGTCAAGAAACCAATATGTTCCGTCCTCCTCTATTTTGCAATAACTCGCTCGGTTTTCCCGATCCTTCGTGTCCTTTTCCTATCAAGGCTGGTAGTTATTCCTCTTCTTGATTGTTTTGTGTGTCGTCACAGGTGTCGTGGCTGGAGGCCACATGGACCCCACCTCCGCCGCAGGGGCGACGTGTATTTCCTCTTGCTTCACCGCCTTATAGCCAAGCAGACCAGGAGTGACCTCCTCTCCTACTACACCAGCAGCCTTCACTGGCTCTGGAGACATGCTGGCCATTGACGCTCCGACGCCGATGAGTAATCAGTTCCATCATTGACATATAACCTGACAAGGTAGTGGCACATGCTCTCCTCATCGTGATATGATCTAATTATTATTCGCTTGATCTTGATGTGTCGTTTGCTGCCTGTTTATCTTTACTTTAACTGCTCACTACAGAGTACGGTTGTCGGTATATACTCTCATTCCATGATTTATCTTTACTTTAACTGCTCACTTCATCTCACAGTTGTTGGGCGGGATGGGTTCCGTTGGCGTTGTGGTCCAGACACAATAATTCTTTGAAGCAGCGCCGTAGTGGAATGATGTAAAAAAAGTGTGATGTGCCACAATTTGGATGTAATGATTTCTAGCTGCTATGAGGAACGAAGCTTAATCGGTGACTGCACTCTTTTTAACCAAGCTTCAGTCTAAGGTAAATGATACCACATATTATGCCTCCTCTTTTTAATCTTCTATTTCTCATGCTGAAGTGTTGCTATTAATACTTGTATGTTAATTTAGCTATTGGAATCCTTCATCATCTTCCTGTTTGGTTTAGTAATTATTTGGGAGATAATCACTTTGGGGTTTCAGGCACCTTGGTATGCACATGGCAATGCAGAGCCCAAGAATATGATTCTGGACAGTAACCTGTAGTTTCATCAACCATACTTCTGGTCATACTACTGTACCTACAATCACTCTCATTCAATTTTTTTTAGAGGAACTGCATTTCACCGATCTGGACATTCAGTTAAGGAATTTGAAAGGTTCAGGTCATACATGATTGATATGTGCATTTAATTGCAAGGTCAAAACTGTTACTGAGATGCTTCTTTGCCCCATTACAAGTTACGAATGACACACTTATTTTCAAGTTTAACGTCTAATTGCTCCCTTCTTGATGCATAATTTTCAGCAATCAAGGTTGGTCGCTACCTTACCCTGTCCTCGTATAGTTAATAGAAATCCAATTTAAGGTTCTATAATTAAATACAACGCCAAGAAGGACTACAATCTTCTCTTTTTCTAAAAGAGTGGTATCAATTTGTTCGGAATTAGAATATTCCTCTTTTTGAAACACTCATATCTTTTGATTATTCTAACCTGGGACTAAGTATAGTTGGATGCAAGCTTGATATGTAAGTACGTCTTAGTTTAACTATTAGTCCTTGACCATGAGCAAGAATCTAGCTAGATGGGCTTTCATGTTACACATATATGCTTGTCACTGGTTTGCGAGCTAATATAAAGGGCAACCTGGTGCATGTAGCTCCCGCTTGCGCAGGGTTCAGGGAAGGGTCCGACCACTTTGGGTCTATAGTACGCAGCATTTCCCTACATTTCTGTAAGAGGCTGTTTCCAGGACTTGAACCCATGACCTCATGGTCACAAGGCAGCAGCTTTACCACTGCGCCAAGGCTCCCTTTCGTTTGCGAGCTAATATCTATTAATTGATTAGTTAATTCTTGAATTAACCTGTAATTTGCTAACTATTATTGGTTATCACCGTCCACCATCTTCGTTTGGTTGTAAGTTGTTGACCATTAGCAAGAAGCTAGCTAATTGTGTGTGCATGCCACACACGTGCACATATATCAGTTGTTGCGAGTTAAGATCATCTGCCAACTACCTTTATATGTAATTGTGTGCTGCATTCTCACTGCTTCTAGTAGATACTATCATTTCAGAGTTTACCTAAAATTTGCAATGTTCAAAATTTTGGGATCAAAATACAACTTTTTTTAAATTTAAGCCAATATAAAGTGTGTGCAGGTTGACTTTTAAACCATTTTTGCTTACAAGAAGCTTATCAGTTGTAATGTTTAGCACCTACATAACCTGATGGTCATGTAGTGACTTGGGATTGGCGATTAAAGAAACATGGGTATCGAGCATATTAATGTGAGAAGTAGATATACAATATGTTGTAAAGGAGAAGACAAGTAAATATTGAGTGTGAAAGATAAGTATGATTTTTTTACTATCATATGAATTATTGAATTTAATCTGGTATTCAACCCCTCAAAATTAGATTTAATACATGCTACTACACCATTACTTATCTCTACTATTAAAGGAGAATTTGACAAGTAATCAAGCAAATCAGCACTATCGTCGATGGAAGTTGTCGTGCGGAGATGGAAGTTGACAAGTAAGTTTCTCCATGAAGCTGATCTGATGTGAAGCTTGTGCCAGATAAAAGGTTAATTGAGTTCTCATCTCCAATATGTGTGCATTCTAACTATCCTTGTTGATTCAGTGGTTCCATGATGCTACATTTCACTTGTTTTTCACCTCTTGATGCTACTATGGACAGAAGGCGTTTGCTAATTTGCACATTAATTTTTTT
>NC_041380.1:529572857-529577469 GCF_002162155.2 Triticum dicoccoides | reverse complement strand
CGAGAGAGGATCCATATATGAAAACAAAGTGTAGACTTTGGGAGAACTACTTGATGGTCGTAAGGCTGTTAGGTACATATGGATTTTAAAAGGAAGACGGACAATGATGGTAGGTATCACCATTAAGAAAGCTCGACTTGTCGTTAAGATGTTTTCCGACAAGTTCAAGGAGTTGACTGCGATGAGACTTTCTCACTCATAGCGATGCTAAGAGTCTGTTGGAATTATACTAGCAATTACTGCATTATTTGTGAAATCTTGCAGATAGGATGCCAAAAACCATTGTTTCCTCGACGATTTTTGAGGAAAGGTTGTATGTGATACAACCGGAAGGTTTTGTTAATCCTGAAAGATGCTAATAAGTATGCAAAGCTCCAGCAATCCTTCTAAGGACTGGAGTAAGCATCTCGGAGTTGGAATGTATGCTTTGATAAGATGATCAAAGTTTTGGGTGTATACAAAGTTTATGAGAAACTTGTATTTCCAAAGAAGTGAGTGGGAGCACTATAGAATTTCTGATAAATATATGTTGACATATTGTTGATCAGAAATGACGTAGAATTTCTGGAAAACATATAGGGTTATTTGGAAAGTATTTTTCAATGGAAAGCCTGGATTAAGCTACTTGAACATTGAGCATCAAGATCTATAAGGATAGATCAAAATTCTTAATGGTACTTTCAAATGAGCACATACCTTGACATGATCTTGAAGGTGTTCAACATGGACCAGTCAAACAAGGAGTTCTTGCCTGAGTTGTTAGGTATGAAGTTAAGACTTAAAGCTCGACCACGGCAGAAGAAAGAGGAAGGACGAAGGTCGTCCCCTATGCTTTTGTCATAGGCTCTATACGGTATGCCATGCTGAGTACCGCACCTGATGTGTGCCTTACCACATATCTGGCAAGAGGGTACAAAGGTAATCTAGGAGTAGATCACCAGATAGCAGTCTAAATTATCCTTACAGGAATAAGGATATGTTTCTCGGTTATGGAGGTGATAAAGAGTTCGACGTAAAGAGTTACGTCGATGCAAGCTTAACACCTATCCGGATAGCTCTGAGTAGAGATACCGGATACGTATAATGGAGCAACAATTTAGAATAGCTCCAAGTAGAACAGTTATTTGAAATGGCTCCAAATATAGCGTAGTAGCTACATCTACAAGATGATATAGAGATTTGCGAAGTACATACGGATCTGAAAGATTCAGACCCGTTGACTATAACATCTCTCACAAGCATAACATGTTCAAACCCAGAACTCATCAAGTGTTAATCACATGGTAATGTGAACTAGATTATTGACTCTAGTAAACTCTTTGGGTGTTAGTCACATGGGGATGTGACCTTGAGTGTTAATCACATATCGATGTGAACTGGATTATTGACTCTAGTGCAAGTGGGAGACTGTTGGAAATATGCCCTAGAGGCAATAATAAATTGATTATTATTATATTTCCTTGTTCATGATAATCGTTTATTATCCATGCTAGAATTGTATTGATAGGAAACTCAGATACATGTGTGGATACATAGACAACACCATGTCCCTAGTAAGCCTCTAGTTGACTAGTTCGTTGATCAATAGATGGTTACGTTTCCTGACCATGGACATTGGATGTCGTTGATAACGGGATCACATCATTAGGAGAATGATGTGATGGACAAGACCCAATCCTAAGCCTAGCACAAAGATCATGTAGTTCGTATGCTAAAGCTTTTCTAATGTCAAGTATCATTTCCTTAGACCATGAGATTGTGCAACTCCCGGATACCGTAGGAGTGCTTTGGGTGTGCCAAACGTCACAACGTAACTGGGTGGCTATAAAGGTACACTACAGGTATCTCTGAAAGTGTCTGTTGGGTTGGCGCGAATCGAGACTGGGATTTGTCACTCCGTGTAAACGGAGAGGTATCTCTGGGCCCACTCGGTAGGACATCATCATAATGTGCACAATGTGATCAAGGAGTTGATCATGTGATGATGTATTACGGAACGAGTAAAGAGACTTGCCGGTAACGAGATTGAACAAGGTATCGGGATACTGATGATCGAATCTTGGACAAGTATCGTACCGCTAGACAAAGGGAACTGTATACGGGATTGATCGAATCCTCGACATCGTGGTTCATCCGATGAGATCATCGTGGAACATGTGGGAGCCAACATGGGTATCCAGATCCCGCTGTTGGTTATTGACCGGAGAGTCATCTCGGTCATGTCTGCATGTCTCCCGAACCCGTAGGGTCTACACACTTAAGGTTCGGTGATGCTAGGGTTATAGAGATATTAGTATGCGGTAACCCGAAAGTTGTTCGGAGTCCCGAATGAGATCCCGGACGTCACGAGGAGTTCCGGAATGGTCCGGAGGTAAAGATTTATATATGGGAAGTCTTGTTTTGGTCGCAGGAAAAGTTTCGCGCATTACTGGTATTGTACCGGGACCACCGAAAGGGTCCCGGGGGTTCACCGGGTGGGGCCACCTGCCCCGGGGGGCCACATGGGCTGTAGGGGGTGCGCCTTGGCCTATATGGGCCAAGGGCACCAGCCCCAAGAGGCCCATGCGCCAGGAGTCAAGGAAAAGGAAGAGTCCTAAAAGGGGAAGGCACCTCCGAGGTGCCTTGGGGAGGAGGGACTCCTCCCTGGCCGCACCCTTCCTTGGAGGAAGGGCCAAGGCTGCGCCCCCCCCCTCTCCCTTGGCCCTATATATAGTGGGGGGAAGGGAGGGCAGCAACACCTAAGCCCTGGCGCCTCCCTCTCCCTCCCATGACACATCTCCCTCCTCCCGCAGCGCTTGGCGAAGCCCTGTTGGAATCCCGCTACTTCCACCACCACGCCGTCGTGCTGCTGGATCTCCATCAACCTCTCCTCCCCCCTTGCTGGATCAAGAAGGAGGAGACATTGCTGCTCCGTACGTGTGTTGAACGCGGAGGTGCCGTCCGTTCGGCGCTAGGATCATCGGTGATTTGGATCACGACGAGTACGACTCCATCAACCCTGTTCTCTTGAACGCTTCCGCACGCGATCTACAAGGGTATGTAGATCCACTCCTCCCTCGTTTCTAGATGACTCCATAGATTGATCTTGGTGACACGTAGGAAAATTTTGAATTATTGCTACGTTCCCCAACAGTCAGTTAGACATATCTTGGACAAATAATAAATGCATTCACAACCAAAACCACAATAGTCCTCAAGGGAACACTTTGCATCAACCCTAGCTTATTCATCTATGATCTATTATGTAGTTAGCTCGAACAGAAATTCTCAAGGAAATGCTCTGCATCAAACCTACCTTATGATAATACACCTAGCTCCTCGATTACATCCATCACTGGCAGGAAAATACAAAGAGAACTTTGGTTTGGTGTGGCGATATGCATTTTGTGTCGTATATTCATTAGAACCATGTTCATGAACATACTTGCTTATGCTATGAAAATCCAGACATCTAGGATGGAGCCTACCTTTTTTTGTTTTGTAATTATGAAAAGTGGTATGTAGTCACTAGAAAATGTGTGTTATTCTGTAACGAAAATCATTGTGACGGAAAACAAATCGTTGCCTAAGATCACTTTCTGGGACGGATACAGTCACCAGCTGATTTCCTCCCGGTAGAAGCGCCCTCGACAACTTTGGTGAGTCTGATTTTAGGTGACACATTTGACCGTCAGTAAGCATGTGCATATTCGACGGCGGTTTTTAGTGTCGCAAACAATGCAAGACGGGTTCCATTTTTTTAATATAAATAGAAAATTAACTAATTGTTTTTCTCAAACTAATCTTTGCTAAAAGTATTCATTTCTTATTCTGAAAGTGCTCAAACTACCAGCTAATAGTGCTCCTGAAAAAGTCTCAAAGTGCTCAGAATATTCATCAAGGCATGTAAGTTAACACATATACAAAAATAAATAGACCACATGTAAGTTCAATAAAGTAACTACAAACATAGAAAGCATATATATGTGCAAACCCCTGCTATATATTTTGAAATGGGACTAAAACATTGAAACTGAAAAAAAATATGCTTCCTGAGTCTCAAACCCAGGACATGTAGTACGGAGTACACTTTGCATTTCCACTGTGGTATATAAGTAGGATGTCAATCATACTGCTAGAAGTATCGTAATTACAACTATGAAATTTGCTTGTGCAACTTGGGAAGAAGGATGTTGAGACCAAAACTTCATTGCTCAAGAGAGGTGTCCATGCACCGCTTGGATTGGTCAAAGTTCATCAATGTAACTACCAGTAACCTCCTCATGTGTAGGCTCAACTGATACCGCTCCTACGAATGATCTGGCGGTTGAGACCAATCACTAACATAGTTAGTCAAGAGTAACATAATTAGTACTCCCCGACAAGCTTAAGAGTTTCACTTCTGTTTTGTTGTCTCTCCCCAACAAGCTGATTGAAAAGACAATTAGACAAATTTTCCAATTTCTTCGAGAAAGAATCATCTTATTGAGTTGCCACGGTCGATTCATGTGTAGTTGCAACTTGCAAGCCGATTGTGCCCATTAATTGTTCCAACTTTCTTGAACACTTCATCCTGAATTCTTCTCGGCAAGGGAGAAGAAACTTTATTTGCTCATGATTGCGTAGGACATGC
>NC_041380.1:529566096-529570525 GCF_002162155.2 Triticum dicoccoides | reverse complement strand
GCTCCCACGGCGCCTCTGATGTTAGCGCCCTCGGCCCCCACGGCTCCCTCGGCGCCTGTGACCGGCCCGGTCACCCGCGCTCGTATGGGCGTTTTTCGCCCGAGCTCACGCTATGCCTCGGATGACTACGTCCATGCGGCGTCCACCTCTGAGCCGTCGCTGTTGCCGTCCTCCGTTCGAGCCGCTCTTCGTGACCCGCTCTGGATGGCTGCAATGCAAGAGGAGTTTGATGCCCCGCTGCGCAACCAGACATGGCAGCTTGTTCCCCGTCCCCGGCACGCCAACGTGATTACCGGGAAGTGGGTCTTCAAACACAAGCTCCGTCCTGATGGTACCCTTGATCGCTACAAAGCGCGCTGGGTTGTTCATGGCTTCCGACAGCGTGCTGGCATTGACTTCACGGACACCTTCGCTTCGGTCGTCAAGCCCGGCACGATACGCATGTTTCTCCATCTTGCGGTCTCCCGTGCTTGGCCGGTGCACCAGATGGACGTCTCCAACGCCTTCCTTCATGGTCACCTCGAGGAGCAGGTCTTCTGTCAGCAGCCCACCGGGTTTGTTGACCTGACGCTTCCCGACACGTGTGCCTGCTTTCGCGGTCCTTGTACGGACTCAAGCAGGCTCCGCGCGCTTGGTACCAGCGCATCGCGGCGTTTCTCCACCAACTTGGGTTCCGCTCTACCCGCTCGGATGTCTCGCTCTTCGTCTATCATTAGGGCTCTGACACGGCCTACTTGCTGCTCTATGTCGACGACATCATCCTGACGGCATGTACGGCTGGTCTCCTCAGTCAGCTCACGGCTCGTCTTCGCACTGAGTTCGCCATCAAGGACTTGGGTCCTTTGCACTACTTCCTCGGTGTCGAGGTGGTGCGCCGTCTGGATGGCTTCTTCCTTCATCAGCGGAAGTACGCTCACGAGCTCCTCGAGCGCGCCGACATGCTTAACTGCAAGCCGGCCGCTACGCCTGTTGATACGAAGGCCAAACTTTCTGCCACAGATGGTTCTCCTGCTTCGGATGCTGTCTTCTATCGGTCTATCATTGGTGCTCTCCAGTACCTCACTCTGACTCGCCCGGAGATCCAGTATGTTGTGCAACAGGTGTGTCTTCATATGCATGCTCCTCGAGACGTTCACTGGGCTGCCGTCAAGCGAATTCTTCGCTATATCTGTGGCACTATGGATCTTGGCGTCACATTTCACGCCTCCCCCGACACCGCCCTCACCGCCTACTCCGATGCAGACTGGGCAGGCTGCCCTGACACTCGTCGCTCCACTTTGGGCTATTGTGTCTATCTTGGACCCTCACTCATCTCGTGGTCGTCCAAGTGGCAGCCTACGGTCTCTCGTTCCAGTGCTGAGGCTGAGTATCGTGCGGTGGCCAACACCGTCGCTGAGTGTCCGTGGCTCCGCCAGCTGCTTCAGGAGCTCTCTTGCCCTGTTGACCGTGCCACGGTGGTCTACTGCGACAACGTCTCGGCGGTCTACCTCTCCGCTAACCCGGTGCATCATCGACGGACTAAGCATATTGAGTTGGATATTCATTTTGTTCGGGAACAGCTGGCCCTTGGCCATATTCGCGTTTTGCACGTCCCTACTTCCCAACAATTTGCCGATATCATGACCAAGGGCTTGCCTATGGCGTCATTTGAGGAGTTTCGGTCCAGCCTTTGCGTCAGCTGCGGTGCCGCTTCAACTGCGGGGGGGGGGGGTGTTGAGTATATGTGTTATGTGCATATTGTGTATTAGGCCCGCCTCCTAGTTCCTTGTATAGTTGAGGTCCGTGGCCCACCGTTGTACATCATATATACGTGCCTATACACGAGAGCAATACATCGTGCAATTCCAACAACAGACAGGGAGTGTCTTCCTCCGTGAGAAAAGCTCACACATGCACTTCTGTGACATTTTTGCACTCATCTGTGAGGGATTGAAACTGTTATGGATTAATAGGATTATTGTAATATATTACGCATTGCGAAAAATGCCAGCTACCTTCATTTTTTTCAGAAAAGAAGGATTACCTCCGGTCTCTGCATTTGGAAGATGCATGCAACCATTTTATTAATTATTCACAAAGGCCTTATAAAGTAGTACATCAATATGTTCAATACACCATCTTAGTAACATATGTCGCTACTTCTATCCACTTGATGTAGGGGTGCATAAATTGTGAGCCGAATACCCAAACCTCTCACATAAGCCTAACATCTAAAGCCGGAGGCCCCAATCAAGCCACGTACCGGGTCTGAGGCACAAACCGGTCCGACACACTCTCATGGGTCGTCGTCGCTGTCTTTCACCAATCCATCTTCAGAGCAAGTACTGATGCAACGACCTTGTCAGGCCTGCCGTCGAAGCCGCCATAGTGCCAAAAGCTTTACCATCCTGCGCTCGTCCATCCAGACACATCCGTCGTCGAGATCCAGCTGCACCATGCCATGAATACTCGTCGTCGTCGACGTGGTAGATCCAACGCCGCTCCTCCTACCAACCTCCACACCATCTCAGCTGCAGCTATCACGTAGAGCCCACTACCCACAGTACCACTCTCCCGAATGCCCAAGCCTCCCAAGACGGCGCCTCCATGGAGGACACGACACGCAGGGCACCGCCGCCACTCAATCCAAGACGGATTTTGGACTTTCGTCCGGGAGGGGAGTCAGAGGTGGATAAGATGGACCTCGACTTCACCTCCAAAGAGGGTAACGACGCCAAAGCCGCCGCCGATGCCGGGTCGAGCTAGCCGACCAAAGTTTCCTTCGGCCCCCATCCTTGCCAGGAACCTCTGTCTACTCCAGATTTGGCAAAGAGCAGTCAACCGAAACATACTGAGATGAGAGTGCCATGTGTGCTCAACCCTTCAAAAAGGAGGATCAAGAAGGACATCCGGGTCAGAGCAACAACCCAGCAGAAACACCGGAGCACCCAAACCGGGTTGCCAAGCCGGATCTAGGAGGATCTGACCTGAACAACGATAGAAGCCACCACCTTGCGTTGGCCTCCAGCCTCGAAGCACTGGATCGAGAGGCATCTGACTTGAAGCGGTTGACGCACGCAGCCGCCAAATCTTGCGCAGGACGCAACCACCACCACACTGCGCCGCGAGAACGCCACCATGTTGTAGACGCACCGACTGCA
Source organism: Triticum dicoccoides (assembly GCF_002162155.2). Classification (NCBI taxonomy): domain Eukaryota; kingdom Viridiplantae; phylum Streptophyta; class Magnoliopsida; order Poales; family Poaceae; genus Triticum; species Triticum dicoccoides. The sequence continues at coordinate 529,567,385 of NC_041380.1, read as the reverse complement.
CACGCCACCGCCAGGAGTGCCCATCGCCACTCCGCCGTGCCCCACGCTAGCCCAACGCCTTCATTCGATCAGGCCATCCCGTGACAGGAAAACGATGAAGGGGAGAGGAGCCCCGGCGCCGCCATTATTGCCGGCCGGGCGAAGGCTTCGCCCGGTGGCGCTGCTGGCAGCGGCGAGGGAGGAAAGAGTGTCAGGGAAGGGATCGCCCGACGCTTAGGGTTACCCCCTGGGTCACCTGCCAGCTAGCTTCATGGCGGGTTTTTCTCTCTCGTTACTCCAAGTGAAGCAACAGTGTTGAGGGCGAACCTCCCGGAGCACACAATCGTGAAGGGTGACACAGAAACTACCGATGCGCCTACGGTAGACATTTCTGTTGTTTTTATCTCTCGCTCGATAAATTCCCATCTTCTGGTGCAATTTACTTGGAGATCGGTGAGGAGCAAGCGCAACAAGGCCGGGTTGCAGTGTGATTGAGCCGGCTCACGGTGCCGTGGAGGAGCAAATACGAAACGAACACAATTCTCTCCCTAATAATCTATCCCTAATAATAAAGCACAGATTGACTCCGTGGGTTCACCGTCACAATACACTTCTTCCCGTGAATTTACGCTTTCAGTTTTTTTCGCCTATATTATTTTCTACATCTAAGGTGGTATTATTTTACCTACATATCTTTATCCGAGGTTGTACGGGTAGGGATTGGGCCTGAGGGGTGGATCCGGTGGAGGCGGAAGAACAACACACGTAGCCGCCGGACGAGGAGGTTGTTGGTGTTAAACACGACCTGGAAGTTCCATATGTGTACGTGTGCAACAACCAACAAGTGCATATATGTGTCCGTGTAGGTTTGGAGTTAGACACCAAGTAAAATTAATATTGGCTAGCTAGCTAATATATACATGTGTACCCCGGACCAGCTTGTAACTTGCACCGTGGATTTGTGAAGGAAATACGTTACGCCGGTGTGTGTGCGTACGCGCGTAGTAGTATGTTACAGCTGCAGCTATCGATCAAAGCAAGGATCGATCTGGTGCTGTCGTACGTGCGTGCTGCTTTTGCTACAATCAATCAAGTTGAGGCTAGCTTTGTGCTGCGTATTGTTTCGGCTGCTTGGGGTAGAAACCAGGACAATCAGCAAGCTTCGCTTGGTCGTCGATCGTTTCCTGTTGTCGGAAAGTACTCGGCGTTGGGTCTGGGCCAACAGAGACCGATCCCACGGACACTTCGTCTAAGTACTTGTAGTGTGGTGTGGCCTGACCTCTTGGTGCCCGACACGCAAAAAAAAAAAA
>NC_041380.1:529562205-529562715 GCF_002162155.2 Triticum dicoccoides | reverse complement strand
GTTCCGTCCTCCTCTATTTTGCAATAACTCGCTCGGTTTTCCCGATCCTTCGTGTCCTTTTCCTATCAAGGCTGGTAGTTATTCCTCTTCTTGATTGTTTTGTGTGTCGTCACAGGTGTCGTGGCTGGAGGCCACATGGACCCCACCTCCGCCGCAGGGGCGACGTGTATTTCCTCTTGCTTCACCGCCTTATAGCCAAGCAGACCAGGAGTGACCTCCTCTCCTACTACACCAGCAGCCTTCACTGGCTCTGGAGACATGCTGGCCATTGACGCTCCGACGCCGATGAGTAATCAGTTCCATCATTGACATATAACCTGACAAGGTAGTGGCACATGCTCTCCTCATCGTGATATGATCTAATTATTATTCGCTTGATCTTGATGTGTCGTTTGCTGCCTGTTTATCTTTACTTTAACTGCTCACTACAGAGTACGGTTGTCGGTATATACTCTCATTCCATGATTTATCTTTACTTTAACTGCTCACTTCATCTCACAGTTGTTGGGC
>NC_041380.1:529486244-529561830 GCF_002162155.2 Triticum dicoccoides | reverse complement strand
GGATGGGTTCCGTTGGCGTTGTGGTCCAGACACAATAATTCTTTGAAGCAGCGCCGTAGTGGAATGATGTAAAAAAAGTGTGATGTGCCACAATTTGGATGTAATGATTTCTAGCTGCTATGAGGAACGAAGCTTAATCGGTGACTGCACTCTTTTTAACCAAGCTTCAGTCTAAGGTAAATGATACCACATATTATGCCTCCTCTTTTTAATCTTCTATTTCTCATGCTGAAGTGTTGCTATTAATACTTGTATGTTAATTTAGCTATTGGAATCCTTCATCATCTTCCTGTTTGGTTTAGTAATTATTTGGGAGATAATCACTTTGGGGTTTCAGGCACCTTGGTATGCACATGGCAATGCAGAGCCCAAGAATATGATTCTGGACAGTAACCTGTAGTTTCATCAACCATACTTCTGGTCATACTACTGTACCTACAATCACTCTCATTCAATTTTTTTTAGAGGAACTGCATTTCACCGATCTGGACATTCAGTTAAGGAATTTGAAAGGTTCAGGTCATACATGATTGATATGTGCATTTAATTGCAAGGTCAAAACTTTTACTGAGATGCTTCTTTGCCCCATTACAAGTTACGAATGACACACTTATTTTCAAGTTTAACGTCTAATTGCTCCCTTCTTGATGCATAATTTTCAGCAATCAAGGTTGGTCGCTACCTTACCCTGTCCTCGTATAGTTAATAGAAATCCAATTTAAGGTTCTATAATTAAATACAACGCCAAGAAGCACTACAATCTTCTCTTTTTCTAAAAGAGTGGTATCAATTTGTTCGGAATTAGAATATTCCTCTTTTTGAAACACTCATATCTTTTGATTATTCTAACCTGGGACTAAGTATAGTTGGATGCAAGCTTGATATGTAAGTACGTCTTAGTTTAATTATTAGTCCTTGACCATGAGCAAGAATCTAGCTAGATGGGCTTTCATGTTACACATATATGCTTGTCACTGGTTTGCGAGCTAATATAAAGGGCAACCTGGTGCATGTAGCTCCCGCTTGCGCAGGGTCCAGGGAAGGGTCCGACCACTTTGGGTCTATAGTACGCAGCCTTTCCCTACATTTCTGTAAGAGGCTGTTTCCAGGACTTGAACCCATGACCTCATGGTCACAAGACAGCAGCTTTACCACTGCGCCAAGGCTCCCCTTCGTTTGCGAGCTAATATCTATTAATTAATTAGTTAATTCTTGAATTAACCTGTAATTTGCTAACTATTATTGGTTATCACCGTCCACCATCTTCGTTTGGTTGTAAGTTGTTGACCATTAGCAAGAAGCTAGCTAATTGTGTGTGCATGCCACACACGTGCACATATATCAGTTGTTGCGAGTTAAGATCATCTGCCAACTACCTTTATATGTAATTGTGTGCTGCATTCTCACTGCTTCTAGTAGATACTATCATTTCAGAGTTCACCTAAAATTTGCAATGTTCAAAATTTTGGGATCAAAATACAACTTTTTTTAAATTTAAGCCAATATAAAGTGTGTGCAGGTTGACTTTTAAACCATTTTTGCTTACAAGAAGCTTATCAGTTGTAATGTTTAGCACCTACATAACCTGATGGTCATGTAGTGACTTGGGATTGGCGATTAAAGAAACATGGGTATCGAGCATATTAATGTGAGAAGTAGATATACAATATGTTGTAAAGGAGAAGACAAGTAAATATTGAGTGTGAAAGATAAGTATGATTTTTTTACTATCATATGAATTATTGAATTTAATCTGGTATTCAACCCCTCAAAATTAGATTTAATACATGCTACTACACCATTACTTATCTCTACTATTAAAGGAGAATTTGACAAGTAATCAAGCAAATCAGCACTATCGTCGATGGAAGTTGTCGTGCGGAGATGGAAGTTGACAAGTAAGTTTCTCCATGAAGCTGATCTGATGTGAAGCTTGTGCCAGATAAAAGGTTAATTGAGTTCTCATCTCCAATATGTGTGCATTCTAACTATCCTTGTTGATTCAGTGGTTCCATGATGCTACATTTCACTTGTTTTTCACCTCTTGATGCTACTATGGACAGAAGGCGTTTGCTAATTTGCACATTAATTTTTTTTGATAAACTGTGCCAATATCACCTGCATTATGATTTTTAAATTATTGATCCCTGCTATAATGTAGCGTGCCCACATAACAAGTATTCCGCAATCTTCGCAAGCATGTATTTGTTTGTCTAACTATAGGTGGAAGAACAAGATCCACTGTGTGTGCAACGGCAACAATAAATATCATGTCATTAGGTAGACTTCTGATAATTCTACTCTGCATTTCTTTTGCTTTAGTAGAAGTGTTCTGCTGCATTATTCTATGGGCCACAAATTTTCTACCATCCTTACATTAACTCAAGGTTGTGTCCTGGTGCTGACTTATTTGAGTTTTCTAATTGGGTTTGTTGTGCTATGCTGAATATCTTTGTCATGTAGGATGTTTTCTAATTTTTTTGTTATGTAAAAAGTTTTCAGCTTGCATTCTTAATGACATTGAGGTTACTCTATGAACACAGATCATGTCATTTGACTTCCCGGAGAACTACATATTCCTGGCTATTGGAAGGGTCAGGTCAAGTACTGAGTTGATTGCCCAGAGAGTTGAGTTTGTACAGGAGGCTGATAAAAGAAGTCACTTGATGGATCTGCTCCATGTGCAAAGAGACAGTTCAGATCAAGGGAGGTAATATTTTGATTGTCCGTTATTTTTATTATTCAATCACTTACTCTGACGTTTTGTTGTTCTTTAGTTTCTCTTAAGATTAGTTGTGGAAGTACTCTGGAGGTGCTCCAAGTAGAGAAAGCAGATCTTTATTCCAAGTGATCATTTTTCTGCCGTCCTTTGCTGAGCAAGCTCTCATACTTGTCTTAGTGGAGAGTGGAGACCAAAAGGGGTGCCGACTCACTAGAGAACTGGTTTTGTATGAATGGATTTTCAGCGACTTCAGTTCATGGTGATGGAAACCAGTAGGTTTATCCTTTTTTTTCCTTCAGAACCTCCCATTTTTGCTTGGAGCATATTTATTTCTGCTTGTTCTCTGGAATGATGTAATAATCGGCCAGTTGCTACCATCAAATGAATATTGCCAATTTACTATTCCTTTGGTTTGTTTGACAGACTATTGTAGCTTTTGTACTTTCCAGGTATTGCTACCACACATCAAATACTTATTTACTGATTTTCTCCAAAATTCCTGTTGTTTGAATCTTCTTACCTGTTGATGAATACTGGACGTTTGTTCTTATGAAACTAAAGATGTTTGTGTTATCAAGGGATGTTTTTTCTTGGCATATTGATGTACCAATTCTTACAGGAAGAGATGCATCCACGGATGTCGTAGTTGACTGCATCTTCAACCTTGGGGAGATTAGTGATATTTGGCTATGTTAGAGGATCAATGATAGAGGAAAAAGTTATTAGGATAATAGAAGTTGTTAGGCTATTTTTCTTTGTACATGTGATTTTAATCCTGAGGTAGGAGGGTTTGTATGAGTGCAACTATCACCTCTCATGCAATGCTAAAAGGGGAAAGGAAAAACATCAGAGGACTTTGTGATCTTTTATGTATATCATTGCAAAATTGTATGGGAAAATTGTTGAATTTGTCAAAACTTCGAGGATGGAATTGATGACGAATGTTGCAAGTCATTCTAAGTTAGGGATGATGGGTATGTGTATGGCAATGTGGCGAGCTTGGAGAAAACATATGCAAATTTGTAGCTGGGTGGTAATGTAGAGCTTTTTTTTAGAGAAAAGGCGAAGGTCGAGCCCAACCTTTCCCAACATTGAAATAACAAAGCCATCAACCAGCCAGGATTACAAGAGCAATACAATAAAACAAAAATAAAAGTGAAACGAAAGTAACCGATACAAGGTACAAAACAGAACAGACTCAACCGACCACCGCCGTGCCAACAATGGCAACCCAACAGGACCATGAGAAGAGAGCAGCTTGCGCTTGCATCGTGTCGCTATCTGCATGCAGGGACCAAACATGGTCTGTTTCCACCTCCGTAAAGGGCCACTACACTTCACCCAGGCTCGATGGGTGCCGCACCGACGGGCGGCAAAGTGGATCCCTAGAACCCAGAGCCACGGTGCCCAAGCTGTCAAAGGAGAATAGCATAAACGAACCCACAAGCAATGAGTAACCAACCACATTGGCACCGTCGTCGGCATCAGAAAGGAACCACGTCGGTCGAGAGTTGATTATCGAAGGAACAATCCATGGGGCATGCCAAGAGGGCCAACACCAAGCACCAACCGAAGTCAAGCAACAAGTTGCCAGAGATGAGAACAGGTCGACAACGCCACCACTATTCCCCCACCTCTAATAGATCCCGGGGGACGCCTTCTGGAAGGAGCACGACACCATGATACCATCGTCGTTCAAAGCAGGGGACCAAGGGCTTTCACCCACGCTAGGGGGGGGGACAGGGGAAGATCCTCACCAAAGCCTCCCGGAAGGGGGTCGACACCAAAAGGTCTTGACATCGATGTGGCCGCCACGTCGGCCAAAAGATTCCTCCGGATCCATGCCTTCCCACCAGGTCTGTGGAGCCAGCACACGGGGACAGTGTACACGGCGGCCAGGCATCGTAGCCAGCTTAGAACGGAGTAGATCGGGCCGCGGGCAGAGCAGAACCAGGACTCAGTGGAAGGCAGACCAGTTGCGACTGCCCACACAACCGATGACCGCGACCCCATGCCACCCGCACGACCGAGGGACAACCCATCTGCACACCCACCGGCACAACCTACCGCCCACACTATGCCGCGCACCACCGACTGGGGGTGCCGCCCTGGGAGCCGAGGCCCTCCACGTGAGGTGGAGCCGCCACCTTTATCGGTGATGCGCGACCGCGCTAGAACCACCTCAGGCGGCGGAGGAGGAGAGAAAGGAGGAGGGGGTGAGTGGAGGTGGCAGCTAGGGTTGGCTCCCGAGTCACCTCAGAAGAGACAATGCGGGGATGGGGAGGCAATCCAAACAACTCACTTCTAGCTACAGTTGAAGCCAAGCAACTTGATATATTCATCTCTTAGTCCATGGGTTAGGGACGATGGGAATGACTATGAAAATTTGGCAAACTAGGAGAAAACACAAGGCATATTTGGAGCGGGGTGACAACATAGCAAAGCAATAATACAATGGCCGAGGAGCTTAGTTGAGTGAGTCGTCATTGATCCTTTTGTCAGCCCGTGGCAACGCACAGGCATTAAACTAGTTTATATACATGTTCAAGTGATCTGTCATCAATCATCCTAATAAGCCGGCTCCGAAATTGGTAATCAAAGGATGATGAGGGTGCCCAAAAATGGAAGTATTGAAGGAAGGAGGGAAGCAAGAAAAGATTCTCGAGAAATAAGGAAGGAACAATATAGTACTATGTGGAATAATAAAAAAGGGATTCCTAATATGCATGATTGAGAAATATGGTGGGCAATTGCTGCAAGGATTCCTGATGCATGCTTGTGAATTATGGTGGGCAAGTGAACACAATCTTGCTGCATAATATAATAGGAGGCTATTAAGAGAGATTCCTAAGACACGTTGTGTATGCTGCACAAATAATAAAGGTGTGTCCTACGTGGGAAAATTAAGAACGGGATGCATACCTGCATTGCATGTTGTAGATGGGGTACCCTTTACAACAAGGAACTTGCTTAATGTGTGGTGTGGGCTAAGGAAATAGGATTCAGGATAATTAAGTGGCTGGCAGATTTTTTGTGCTAGCCGATTACAATTATTACTTCAATGAATGGCTTCTATTTGACGTTAATAAAACATACTCTCAATTTCTTGGCTTCTTTCCGTGATTGTACGCTTTCAGATTGAATTTAAAACATATATGCGAGGTGGTACTAAAAAACCGTTTCGTTCGCTGGTGACAATTGTTTCCGAGCGTAGTCGATGGTGGGTTGGAGCCAGGCGAGTCTGCTCAGTCAGATGGGCCAACTATGGCCCATAGCTCGTCGGCCCCACACATGCCATTGGGGCACGAACGGCGAAACTTCACGTAGAGTCGCTACCAAATTACATAATCCCACCTTGCATTTTTATAGCAAATTCTACCAGTTTTTATATGTCCACGAGTTACCTCATAGCAGTAGAGAGCGACATAGATCTCAGCCAGAGAGACGCATGTAACGCCCTCGATGCGGCTATATCTCCTACGTGTCGAAGCACGACTTAGAGGCATAACCGCATTGAAAGCAATGTCGCAAGTAAGGTAATCTTCACAACAACCCATGTAAATAGATAAAAAGGGGAAAAGATACATAGTTGGCTTACACTCGCCACGTCACACAAATACATGAATAACATTACAATCATCCAATACACTCATGGTCCGACTACGGCACCAAAATAAAAGATCAACCCCACATGCGACACGGTCCCCGATCGCCCCAACTGGGCACCACTACTGATCATCTGGGAAAGACACATAGTAACGACGAGAGTCTTCATCGAACTCCCACTTAAGCTCAAGCGCATCATCTAGAACGGTATCATCGGTCCCTGCATCTGGTTTGGAAGTAATCTGTGAGTCACGGGGACTCAGCAATCTCGCACCCTCGCGATCAAGACTATTTAAGCTTATAGGTAAAGGCAAGGTAATATGTGGAGCTGCAGCAAGCGACTAGCATATATGGTGACTAACCTGTTCGCAGAAGAGAGCGAGAAGAGAAGGCAAAGCACGAACGAAGAACTATGATCAAGAAGTGATCCTAGAACAACCTACGTCAAGCATTACTCCAACACCGTGTTCACTTCCCGGACTCCGCCGAGAAGAGACCATCATGGTTACACACGCGGTTGAATCATTTTAATTAAGTTAAGTTTCATGTTATCTACAACCGGGCATTAACAAATTCCCATCTGCCCATAACCGCGGGCACGGCTTTCGAAAGTTCAAATCCCTGCAGGGGAGTCCCAACTTAGCCCATCACAAGCTCTCACGGTCAACGAAGGATATTCCTTCTCCCGAGATATTCCGATCAGACTCGGTATCCCGGTTCTACAAGACATCCTCGACAATGGTAAAACAAGTCCAGCAACACCGCCCGAATGTGCCGACAAATCCTGATAGGAGCTGCACATATCTCGTTCTCAGGGCACACTCAGATGAGCCAGACGTCGGGTAGGCCAGCCCAGTGTTGCCCTTGGTAGCCCCGGACATCGCTCAGTTGGACCAACACTTAGAGAAGCACTGGCCCGGGGGGTGGGTTAAAATAAAGATGGCCCTTGAGTCCACGAAACCCAAGGGAAAAGGCTAGGTGGCAAATGGTAAACCAAAGTTGGGCATTGCTAGAAGAGTTTTAATCAAGGCGAACTATCAAGGGGTTCCCATTATAACCCAATCGCGTAAGGAACGCAAAATCCGGAAACATAACACCGATATGACGGAAACTAGGGCGGCAAGAGTGGAACAAAACACTAGGAAAAAGGCCGAGCCTTCCACCCTTTACCAAATATATAGGTGCATTAAGATAAACAAGAAAATATGGTGATATCCCAACAATAAACAATGTTCCAACAAGGAACGATCTCCAATATTCACCTGCAACTAGCAACGCTATAAGAGGGGCTGAGCAAAGCGGTAACATGGCCAAACAACGGTTTGCTAGGACATGATGGGTTAGAGGTTTGACATGGTAATTTGGGAGGCATGATAAGCAAGTGGTAGGCATCGTAGCATAGGCATAGCAAAAGAGCGAGCAACTAGCAAGCAAAGATAGAAGTGATTTCGAGGGTATGATCATCTTGCCTGTAAAGTTGTCAGAGTTGAGTTGATCCTCATAAGCAAACTCAACGGGCTCCTCGTTAGCGAACTCGTCTCTCGGCTCTACCCAAACAAGACAAACAAGCAAAAGGAATACAATCAACCACGTGCAATGCTCAAACAACATGATGCGAACATGGTATGCTATGCGGGATGTGATATGTGATGCATATGCAAAATTTGACACAGAATGATTGAACCTGGCCTCAACTTGGAAATCCAAGAGTGCCACTAGAAAGTTCAGGTGATTTCGGTTGAAATCGATATAAAGATCACCGGAATCGGATGCACGGTTTGAAAATGGCAAGCAAAACAAATATGGCACTGGTCTACGATAATCAGCAAGTAGCCATCTAAAAGAATCAAGATAATTATGCTATAGCACTCAAACATGACAACAAAATACATGGCAGGGATCCACTCATGATGCTTGACAAAAGATGAACACTGAGCTACGACCAATTCATCCATTAACAGATTCAATCAAGCATGGCAAAAGTGCAAATGATAACAGGTTTCAGACTATATGCTACAGGAACTTAACATGGCAAATTAACACAAGTCTGGAATTTAACATCAGGTAGCACACTTTGGAGCATGAAAACAATATGCTACAGGAACTTAACATGGCAAAGCAAGGCATGGAACGAAGCTACTCAAAGCACTTAACAAAAGTCCCTTAGTGACCTTGAGCCAAAAGGGACCAGAAAATACAACTGCAAGCATGTGAACATGACAAAAACATAATCAGATTACAGACTTAGTGAAAAACTGGAGCATGTAAATCTGTTAACACGTAGGCATGTTCACGAGCTCGATGCACTCACTACCGAGCATGGCATGACAAACTAATCATACACCCATCAAGAATACATGGCATAGAAGCTAGACATGGCAAGAACAACAACATAGCAGGCACGGATCAATAGCTGTTGGAAATATGCCCTAGAGGCAATAATAAATTGGTTATTATTATATTTCCTTGTTCATGATAATCGTTTATTATCCATGCTAGAATTGTATTGATAGGAAACTCAGATACATGTGTGGATACATAGACAACACCATGTCCCTAGTAAGCCTCTAGTTGACTAGCTCGTTAATCAATAGATGGTTACGGTTTCCTGACCATGGACATTGGATGTCGTTGATAACGGGATCACATCATTAGGAGAATGATGTGATGGACAAGACCCAATCCTAAGCCTAGCACAAAGATCGTGTAGTTCGTTCGCTAAAGCTTTTCTAATGTCAAGTATCATTTCCTTAGACCATGAGATTGTGCAACTCCCGGATACCATAGGAATACTTTGGGTGTGCCAAACATCACAACGTAACTGGGTGGCTATAAAGGTACACTATAGGTATCTCCGAAAGTGTCTGTTGGGTTGGCACGAATCGAGACTGGGATTTGTCACTCTGTGTAAACGGAGAGGTATCTCTGGGCCCACTCGGTAGGACATCATCATAATGTGCACAATGTGATCAAGGAGTTGATCACGGGATGATGTGTTACGAAACGAGTAAAGAGACTTGCCGGTAACGAGATTGAACAAGGTATCGGGATACCGACGATCGAATCTCGGGCAAGTATCGTACCACTAGACAAAGGGAATTGTATACGGGATTGATTAAGTCCTTGACATCGTGGTTCATCCGATGAGATCATCGTGGAACATGTGGGAGCCAACATGGGTATCCAGATCCCGCTGTTGGTTATTGACCGGAGAGTCATCTCAGTCATGTCTGCATGTCTCCCGAACCCGTAAGGTCTACACACTTAAGGTTCGGTGACGCTAGGGTTATAGAGATATTAGTATGCGGTAACCTAAAAGTTGTTTAGAGTCCCAGATGAGATCCCGGACATCACGAGGAGTTCCGGAATGGTCCGGAGGTAAAGAATTATATATAGGAAGTGCTATTTCGGCCATCGGGACAAGTTTCGGGGTCACCGGTATTGTACCGGGACCACCGGAAGGGTCCCGGGGGTCCACCGGGTGGGGCCACCTGCCCTGGGGGCCACATGGGCTGTAGGGGGTGCGCCTTGGCCTATATGGGCCAAGGGCACCAGCTCCAAGAGGCCCATGCGCCAAGAGTCAAGGGAAAGGAAGAGTCCTAAAGGGGGAAGGCACCTCCGAGGTGCCTTGGGGAGGAGGGACTCCTCCCTTGGCCGCACCCTTCCTTGGAGGAAGGGCCAAGGCTGCGCCCCCCCTCTCCCTTGGCCCTATATATAGTGGGGGGAAGGGAGGGCAGCAACACCTAAGCCCTGGCGCCTCCCTCTCCCTCCCATGACACATCTCCCTCCTCCCGCAGCGCTTGGCGAAGCCCTGTTGGAATCCCGCTACTTCCACCACCACGCCGTCGTGCTGCTGGATCTCCATCAACCTCTCCTCCCCCCTTGCTGGATCAAGAAGGAGGAGACGTGGCTGCTCCGTACGTGTGTTGAACGCGGAGGTGCCGTCCGTTCGGCGCTAGGATCATCAGTGATTTGGATCACGACGAGTACGACTCCATCAACCCCGTTCTCTTGAACGCTTCTGCGCGCGATCTACAAGGGTATGTAGATCCACTCCTCCCTCGTTGCTAGATGACTCCATAGATTGATCTTGGTGACACATAGGAAAATTTTGAATTATTGCTACGTTCCCCATCAGTGGCATCATGAGCTAGGTCTATGCGTAGTTTCTATGCACGAGTAGAACACAAAGTAGTTGTGGGCGTTGATTTTGTTCAATATGCTTACCGTTACTAGTCCAATCTTGATTCGGTGGCATTGTGGGATGAAGCGGCCCGGACCGACCTTACACGTACTCTTACGTGAGACTGGTTCCACCGACTGACATGCACTAGTTCCATAAGGTGGCTAGCGGGTGTCTGTCTCTCCCACTTTAGTCGGATCGGATTCGATGAAAAGGGTCCTTATGAAGGGTAAATAGCAATTGGCATATCACGTTGTGGTTTTTGCGTAGGTAAGAAACGTTCTTGCTAGAAACCCATAGCAGCCACATAAAACATGCAAACAACAATTAGAGGACATCTAACTTGTTTTTGCAGGGTATGCTATGTGATGTGATATGGCCAAAAGGATGTGATGAATGATATATGTGATGTATGAGATTGATCATGTTCTTGTAATAGGAATCACGACTTGCATGTCGATGAGTATGACAACCGGCAGGAGCCATAGGAGTTGTCTTAATTTATTTATGACCTGCGTGTCAACATAAACGTCATGTAATTACTTTACTTTATTGCTAACCGTTAGCTGTAGTAGTAGAAGTAATAGTTGACGAGACAACTTCATGAAGACACGATGATAGAGATCATGATGATGGAGATCATGGTGTCATGCCGGTGACGATGATGATCATGGAGCCCCGAAGATGGAGATCAAGAGGAGCAAAGTGATGATGGCCATATCATGTCACTATTTGATTGCATGTGATGTTTATCATGTTTATGCATCTTGTTTACTTAGAACGACGGTAGTAAATAAGATGATCCCTCATAATAATTTCAAGAAAGTGTTCCCCCTAACTGTGCACCGTTGTGACAGTTCGTTGTTTCGAAGCACCGCGTGATGATCGGGTGTTAGATTCTAACGTTCACATACAACGGGTGTAAGACAGATTTACACACGCGAAACACTTAGGTTGACTTGACGAGCCTAGCATGTACAGACATGGCCTCGGAACACAAGAGACCGAAAGGTCGAGCATGAGTCGTATGGTAGATATGATCAACATGAAGATGTTCACCGATGATGACTAGTCCGTCTCACGTGATGATCGGACACGGCCTAGTTGACTCGGATCATGTAATCACTTAGATGACTAGAGGGATATCTATCTGAGTGGGAGTTCACAAGATGAACTTAATTATCCTGAACATAGTCAAAAGGTCTTCGCAAATTATGTAGTAGCTCGCGCTTCAGTTCTACTGTTTAGATATGTTCCTAGAGAAAATTTAGTTGAAAGTTGATAGTAGTAATTATGCGGACTAGGTCCATAAACTGAGGTTTGTCCTCATTGCTTCATAGAAGGCTTATGTCCTTAATGCACCGCTCAGTGTGCTGAACCTCGAACGTTGTCTATGGATGTTGCGAACATCTGACATACACATTTTGATAACTATGTGATAGTTCAGTTAAACGGCTTAGAGTTGAGGCACCGAAGACGTTTTGAAACGTCGCGAAACATATGAGATGTTTCGAGGGCTGAAATTGGGATTTCAGGCTCGTGCCCACGTCAAGAGGTATAAGACCTCCGACGATTTTCTTAGCCTACAAACTAAGGGAGAAAAGCTCAATTTTTGAACTTGTGCTCAGATTGTCTGAGTACAACAATCGCTTGAATCGAGTGGGAGTTGATCTTCCAGATGAAATAGTGATGGTTCTCCGAAGTCATTACCACCAAGCTGCTTGAGCTTCGTGATGAACTATAATATATCAGGGACATATATGATGATCCTTGAGATATTCGCGATGTTTGACACCACAAAAGTAGAGATCAAGAAGGAGCATCAATTGTTGATGGTTGGTGAAACCACTAGTTTCAAGAAGGGCAAGGGCAAAAAGGGATGCTTCATGAAACGGCAAATCAGCTGCTGCTCTAGTGAAGAAACCCAAGGTTGAACCCAAACCCGAGACTAAGTGCTTCTGTAATAAGGGGAACAACCACTGAAGCAGAATTACCCTAGATACTTGGTAGATAAGAAGGCTGGCAAGGTCGATAGAAGTATATTGGATGTATTATGTTAATGTGTACTTTACTAGTACTCCTAGTAGCACCAGGGTATTAGATATCGGTTCGGTTGCTAAGTGTTAGTAACTCGAAATAAAAGCTACGGAATAAACGGAGACTAGCTAAAGGTGAGATGATGATATGTGTTGGAAGTATTTCCAAGGTTGATCAAATATCGTACGCTCCCTCTACCATCGAGATTGGTGTTTGCGTTGAGCATAGACATGATTGGATTATGTCTATCGCAATACGGTTATTCATTTAAAGAGAATAATGGTTACTCTGTTTATTTGAATAATACCTTCAATGGTCTTACACCTGAAATGAATGGTTTATTGAATCTCGATCGTAGTGATACACATGTTCATGCCAAAAGATAGTAATAATAGTACCACCTACTTGTGGCACTGCCACGTAAGTCATATCGGTATAAAACGCATGAAGAAGCTCCATGTTGATGGATCTTTGGGCTCACTTGTTTTTGAAAGGTTTGAGACATGCGAACCATGTCTATTGGTGTATATGCATGAAGAAACTCCATGCAAATGGACCGTTTTGACTCACTTGATTTTGAATCACTTGGGACATGCAAATCATACCACATGGGCAAGATGACTGAAAAGCCTCGTTTTCAGTAAGATGGAACAAGATAGAAACTTGTTGGAAGTAACACATTTTGATGTGTGCAGTCCAATGAGTGCTGAGGCATGCAGTGAATATCGTTATATTCTTACTTCACAGATGATTCGAGTAGATGTTGAGTATATTTACTTGATGAATCACGAGTCTGAATTATTGAAAGGTTCAAGTAATTTCAGTGTGAAGTTGAAAGATCGTCGTGACAAGAGGATAAAAGATCTATGATATGATCATAGAGATGAATATCTGAGTCACGAGTTTGGCACAGAATTAAGACATTGTGGAAATTGTTTCACAACTGATACAGCCTGGAACACCATAGTGTGATGGTGTGTCCAAACGTCATAGTTGCACCCTATTGGATATGGTGCATACCATGATGTCTCTTATCGAGTTACCACTATCGTTCATGGGTTAGGCATTAGAGACAACCACATTCACTTTAAATAGGGCACCATGTAATTCCGATGAGATGACACCATATGAACTATGGTTTAGAGAAACCTAAGCTTTCATTTCTTAGAAGTTTGGGGCTGCGACGCTTATGTGAAAAAGTTTCAGGCTGACAAGCTCGAACCCAAAGCGGATAAATGCATCTTCATAGGACACCCAAAACAGTTGGGTATACCTCCTGTCTCAGATCCGAAATCAATAAGGGATTGTTTCCAGAATCGGGTCCTTTCTCGAGGAAAAGTTTCTCTCGAAAGAATTGAGTGGGAGGATGGTGGAGACTTGATGAGGTTATTGAACCGTCTCTTCAACTAGTGTGTGGCAGGGCACAGGAGTTGTTCCTGTGGCACCTACACCAATTGAAGTGGAAGCTTATGATAGTGATCATGAAACTTCAGATCAAGTCACTACCAAACCTCGTGGGATGACAAGGATGCGTACTACTTCAGAGTGGTACGTAATCCTGTCTTGGAAGTCATGTTGCTAGACAACAATGAACCTACGAGCTATGGAGAAGCGATGGTGGGCCTGGATTCCAAAATGGCTCGAGGCCATATAATCCGAGAGAGGATCCATATATGAAAACAAAGTGTAGACTTTGGGAGAACTACTTGATGGTCGTAAGGCTGTTAGGTACATATGGATTTTAAAAGGAAGACGGACAATGATGGTAGGTATCACCATTAAGAAAGCTCGACTTGTCGTTAAGATGTTTTCCGACAAGTTCAAGGAGTTGACTGCGATGAGACTTTCTCACTCGTAGCAATGCTAAGAGTCTGTTGGAATTATATTAGCAATTACTGCATTATTTGTGAAATCTTGCAGATAGGATGCCAAAAACCATTGTTTCCTCGACGATTTTTGAGGAAAGGATGTATGTGATACAACCGGAAGGTTTTGTTAATCCTGAAAGATGCTAATAAGTATGCAAAGCTCCAGCAATCCTTCTAAGGACTGGAGTAAGCATCTCGGAGTTGGAATGTATGCTTTGATGATGATCAAATATTTTGGGTTTATACAAAGTTTATGAGAAACTTGTATTTCCAAAGAAGTGAGTGGGAGCACTATAGAATTTCTGATGAATATATGTTGTTGATCAGAAATGACGTAGAATTTGTGGAAAGCATATAGGGTTATTTGGAAAGTGTTTTCCATGGAAAGCCTGGATTAAACTACTTGAACATTGAGCATCAAGATCTATAAGGATAGATCAAAACGCTTAATGGTACTTTCAAATGAGCACATACCTTGACATGATCTTAAAGGTGTTCAAGATGGATCAGTCAAAGAATGATTTCTTGCCTGAGTTGTAAGGTATGAAGTTAAGACTTAAAGCTCGACCACGGCAGAATAGAGAGAAAGGATGAAGGTCGTCCCCTATGCTTAAGACATAGGCCCTACAGTATGCTATGCTGTGTACCGCACCTGAAATGTGCCTTGCCATGAGTCGGTCAAGGGGTACAAGAGTGATCCAAGAATGGATCACAAGACAGCGGTCAAAGTTATCCTTAGTAACTAGTGGACTAAGGAATTTTCTCGATTATGGAGGTGGTAAAAGAGTTCGTCGTAAAGGGTTACGCCGATGCAAACTTTGACACTAATTCGGATTATTCTGAGTAGTAAACTGGATTCGTATAGTAGAACAGTTATTTGGAATAGCTCCAAATGTAGCATAGTAGTTGCATCTACAAGATGACATAGAAATTTGCGAAGTACATACGGATCTGAAAGATTCAGACCCGTTGACTATAACATCTCTCACAAGCATAACATGATCAAACCCAGAACTCATTGAGTGTTAATCACATGGTAATGTGAACTAGATTATTGACTCTAGTAAACTCTTTGGGTGTTAGTCACATGGGGATGTGACCTTGAGTGTTAATCATATAGCGATGTGAACTGGATTATTGACTCTAGTGCAAGTGGGAGACTGTTGGAAATATGCCCTAGAGGCAATAATAAATTGGTTATTATTATATTTCCTTGTTCATGATAATCGTTTATTATCCATGCTAGAATTATATTGATAGGAAACTCAGATACATGTGTGGATACATAGACAACACCATGTCCCTAGTAAGCCTCTTGTTGACTAGCTCGTTAATCAATAGATGGTTACGGTTTCCTGACTATGGACATTGGATGTCGTTGATAACGGGATCACATCATTAGGAGAATGATGTGATCGACAAGACCCAATCCTAAGCCTAGCACAAAGATCGTGTAGTTCGTTCACTAAAGCTTTTCTAATGTCAAGTATCATTTCCTTAGACCATGAGATTGTGCAACTCCCGGATACCGTAGGAATACTTTGGGTGTGCCAAACGTCACAACGTAACTGGGTGGCTATAAAGGTACACTATAGGTATCTCCGAAAGTGTCTGTTGGGTTGGCACGAATCGAGACTGGGATTTGTCACTCTGTGTAAACGGAGAGGTATCTCTGGGCCCACTCGGTAGGACATCATCATAATGTGCACAATGTGATCAAGGAGTTGATCACGGGATGATGTGTTACGAAACGAGTAAAGAGACTTGCCGGTAACGAGATTGAACAAGGTATCGGGATACCGACGATCGAATCTCGGGCAAGTATCGTACCACTAGACAAAGGGAATTGTATACGGGATTGATTAAGTCCTTGACATCGTGGTTCATCCGATGAGATCATCGTGGAACATGTGGGAGCCAACATGGGTATCCAGATCCCGCTGTTGGTTATTGACCGGAGAGTCATCTCGGTCATGTCTGCATGTCTCCCGAACCCGTAAGGTCTACACACTTAAGGTTCGGTGACGCTAGGGTTATAGAGATATTAGTATGCGGTAACCTAAAAGTTGTTCAGAGTCCCAGATGAGATCCCGGACATCACGAGGAGTTCCGGAATGGTCCGGAGGTAAAGAATTATATATAGGAAGTGCTATTTCGGCCATCGGGACAAGTTTCGGGGTCACCGGTATTGTACCGGGACCACCGGAAGGGTCCCGGGGGTCCACCGGGTGGGGCCACCTGCCCTGGGGGGCCACATGGGCTGTAGGGGGTGCGCCTTGGCCTATATGGGCCAAGGGCACCAGCCCCAAGAGGCCCATGCGCCAAGAGTCAAGGGAAAGGAAGAGTCCTAAAGGGGGAAGGCACCTCCGAGGTGCCTTGGGGAGGAGGGACTCCTCCCTTGGCCGCACCCTTCCTTGGAGGAAGGGCCAAGGCTGCGCCCCCCCTCTCCCTTGGCCCTATATATAGTGGGGGGAAGGGAGGGCAGCAACACCTAAGCCCTGGCGCCTCCCTCTCCCTCCCATGACACATCTCCCTCCTCCCGCAGCGCTTGGCGAAGCCCTGTTGGAATCCCGCTACTTCCACCACCATGCCGTCATGCTGCTGGATCTCCATCAACCTCTCCTCCCCCCTTGCTGGATCAATAAGGAGGAGAGATCGCTGCTCCGTACATGTGTTGAACGTGGAGGTGCCGTCCGTTCGGCGCTAGGATCATCGGTGATTTGGATCACGACGAGTACGACTCCATCAACCCCGTTCTCTTGAACGCTTCTGCGCGTGATCTACAAGGGTATGTAGATCCACTCCTCCCTCGTTGCTAGATGACTCCATAGATTGATCTTGGTGACACGTAGGAAAATTTTGAATTATTGCTATGTTCCCCAACAATAGCAACATCCTCGGCAAAATGCTAACAAGTCAACAATCTGCCAGGATTCACGAAATAGCAAAAGTAGAGCTCGATTGACTCAAGCTAGGGTGCTCCATAATTGCAAACAAAGACATGGATGGATAGAGAACCACATTGTTAACAATTCATCCTTACTGATCATCCTCAAAAGAGGCACGGATCACTAGGAAACAACATGAACATATGGCATACCGACAAAATCAGGACAAGGACTTAGAGAAATTCTAAGTCCCTGAAATCAGCATTACCGAGTACGCTACTTTGCAAGCTTGTGCTAGTCACCACACATATCACAAAAATACATGGTAAGCATCTCGGTAAAGATGGCATGGCATATAACAAAACACATGTAGAGCTCATGAGCATATCATGCACACATTAATCATGTCAAAAATGACAAATATCTATTTGATGAAACAGATCTGACAATTTTATCACATAGCCCTCTTCCAACAACATTTCGGGCATCAAGATGAGCTCAAATGAAAAATGATGCAATGAGATGAAATGATGTACTCTTCGAGACAAACATTTTGATATGCTACACACGCAAATCGGAGCTAAGGATGCGGAGTTACGACATGATGAAAATAGCCAAAAAATTAGGGTTTCGGGGGAATAAAGTCAACCGAGTGGATTTTAGATCTGAGATCCAGATCGGCGGCGCGGACGTCGAGGTTCGTCGGTGCCGGAGTCCTGTTCACCGGACTTGACGGGAACGGAGGAGACGGCGGCCGGAGCTTCGGGGAACGCCGGAGGAGCTCGCGGGGCGCTCGCCGGCGCCGGGCAGCGAGGTTGCCGCGGTGGGGTGGCCAGGTGCGGCCGATCGGCGATGGTCGGCGATGAGCGGAGCGGCAGAGTCACGGCGGAGGCGGCCGGCGTACGGGACGAAGACGGGGCGTGGCGAGGGCCTCTCGGGCGCTGGCGGCGCTGGGGAAGAGGAGGCGAGGCCCGGTCGCGGGGGCGGAGAGGGCCCGCCCCGGGCTGCGGCGGGCCGCGGCGGAGGAGGCCGGCAGGGGACAGGTGTCGCGCTCTGACAGGCTGGGCGCGGCGGGAGATTTCGTCCTCTAGGAGACGGACATGTCTGGTGGCGGCGGGTAGAATTTTTAGGGTTAGGGTGCGAGATGATCCGTGAATTTTTGAGGGAGAGACCTTTTTATAGGTAGGAGGAGCTAGGAGGCTCCAAATGGAGTGCGGTTTGCGGCAACGCGATCGTGATTGAACGCTCTAGACGATAGGAAGGGTTTAGGTGGGTTTTGGGCAAATTGGAAGGGTGTTGGGCTGGAACACAAACGAGGCCTTTTCGGTCCCTCGGTTAACCGTTGGAGTATCAAACGAAGTCCAAATGGTACGAAACTTGACAGGCGGTCTACCGGTAGTAAACCAAGGCCGCTTGGCAAGTCTCGGTCCAATCCAGAAATATTTAACCCCCACACATGAAAAAAGGTAGAAAGGGGCACCGGAGGAGATAGGAGCGCCGGGATGCAAAACGGACAACGGGGAAAAAGCTTGGATGCATGAGATGAACACGTATGCAAATGAAATGCACAAGATGACATGATACGAGATGCAAGACAAAGGCAACAACACACGGAGACAAAACCCCGAACCCGAGGAAAATAAAATAACTTAGTGCCGGAAACGGCAAGAGTTGGGATACATATAAGGGAAGTTACATCCAGGGTGTTACAACACTCCACTACTACGAAAGGATCTCGTCCCGAGATCTAGGACTGGAAAAACGTCTGGTACTCAGAACGGAGGTGATCCTCGCGTTCCCAGGTGGCTTCACAGTCGGAATGGTGTGACCACTTGACTATGAGGAATTTGATTGACTTATTGTGAGTCTTGCGTTCAGTCTCTTCAAGAATAGCAACTGGGTGCTCACGATAAGAGAGGTATTCTTGGAGATCAATGTCTTCGAAGTTGATGGTGCGGTCAGGGGTCTTGAAGCACTTGCGGAGCTGAGAGACATGGAACACGTTGTGCACATTTGCAAAGTTTGAAGGAAGCTTGAGTTGATAGGCGAGATCGCCTCTCTTGTTGACAATCTTAAAAGGACCCACGTATCTAGGGGCAAGCTTCCCTTTGATACCGAAGCGACGAGTACCTTTCATTGGAGAGACGTGGAGGTAAACATGGTCTCCGATCTCGGAAGCCAAATCACGATGCTTACTATCATAGTAGCTCTTCTGGCGCGATTGCGCTGCTTTGAGGTTATCACGAATGACTTTCCACATTTCCTCTGCCTCTGTGATCAAGTCATTTCTAAGAAGTTGGCGTTCATCGGTCTCTGACCAGTTAAGAGGAGTACGACACTTCCTGCCATAGAGAATTTCAAATGGGGCCTTGCCCGAACTTGCTTGAAAACTGTTGTTGTAGGAGAACCCGGCATATGGAAGACAATCTTCCCACTTCATACCGAAGGAGATAACGCAAGCCCTGAGCATATCTTCGAGAATCTGATTGACACGCTCGACTTGATCGCTAGTTTGAGGATGAAAAGCTGTGCTGAAACGGATGTTGGTGCCCATGGCCTTCTGAAAAGAATCCCAAAACTTGAATGTAAAGATGCTACCACGGTCTGAAGAGATCAACTGTGGAATGCCGTGCAAAGAGACAATCCGAGAGGTATACAGCTCCGCCAATTGAGCTGCAGTGATAGACTCTTTGATAGGCAGAAAGTGAGCCACTTTAGTGAGTTTGTCGATGACAACGAATATAGCATCATTGCCACGCTTGGACTTTGGAAAACCCGTCACGAAGTCCATCTCAATGTGGTCAAACTTCCATTCTGGAATGGCAAGAGGTTGGAGGAGACTAGCTGGTCGTTGGTGTTCTGCCTTCACTCTTCTGCAGACATCACATTCATTTACGAACTGAGCAATTTCGCGCTTCATTCGAGTCCACCAATAAGCCTGCTTGAGGTCCTGGTACATCTTCGTACTCCCAGGGTGGATAGAGAGGAGTGAATTGTGAGCCTCATTCATAATGACTTTACGAAGGTCACCTTTAGGCACAACAATGCGATCCTCGAAGAAGAGAGTATCCTTGTCATCAAGGCGATAGCACTTGTACTTGGGTTGACTCTTGGCAATCCCAATCTTCACCTTCTTCACCATAGCATCAAGAAGTTGAGCCTCACGAATCTTATCTTCCAAAGTAGGAGAGACTTAAAGGTTGGCGAGGAAACCTTGAGGAACAACTTGCAGATTGAGTTTGCGGAAAGCTTCACAAAGCTCGGGTTGGTAAGGCTTGAGAATCAGACTGTTGCAGTACGCCTTCCTGCTCAAAGCGTCAGCAATCACATTGGCCTTGCCTGGAGTATATTCGATACTCGGATTATACTCTTGAATCATTTCGACCCAACGAGTCTGCCTGAGGTTGGGATTAGTGTTGGAAATATGCCCTAGAGGCAATAATAAATTGATTATTATTATATTTCCTTGTTCATGATAATCGTTTATTATCCATGCTAGAATTGTATTGATAGGAAACTCGGATACATGTGTGGATACATAGACAACACCATGTCCCTAGTAAGCCTCTAGTTGACTAGCTCGTTAATCAATAGATGGTTACGGTTTCCTGACCATGGACATTGGATGTCGTTGATAACGGGATCACATCATTTGGAGAATGATGTGATGGACAAGACCCAATCCTAAGCCTAGCACAAGATCATGTAGTTCGTATGCTAAAGCTTTTCTAATGTCAAGTATCATTTCCTTAGACCATGAGATTGTGCAACTCCCGGATACCGTAGGAGTGCTTTGGGTGTGCCAAACGTCACAACGTAACTGGGTGGCTATAAAGGTACACTACGGGTATCTCTGAAAATGTCTGTTGGGTTGGCACGAATTGAGATCGGGATTTTGTCACTCCGTGTAAACAGAGAGGTATCTCTGGGCCCACTCGGTAGGACATCATCATAATGTGCACAATGTGACCAAGGGGTTGATCACGGGATGATGTGTTACGGAACGAGTAAAGAGACTTGCCGGTAACGAGATTGAACAAGGTATCGGTATACCGACGATCGAATCTCGGGCAAGTACCATACCGCTAGACAAAGGGAATTGTATACGGGATTGATTGAGTCCTTGACATCGTGGTTCATCCGATGAGATCATCGTGGAACATGTGGGAGCCAACATGGGTATCCAGATCCCGCTGTTGGTTATTGACCGGAGAACATCTCGGTCATGACTACATGTCTCCCGAACCCGTAGGGTCTACACACTTAAGGTTCGATGACGCTAGGGTTATAAAGGAAGTTTGTATGTGGTTACCGAATGTTGTTCGGAGTCCCGGATGAGATCCCAGACGTCACGAGGAGTTCCGGAATGGTCCGGAGGTAAAGATTTATATATAGGAAGTCCTGTTTCGGCCATCGGGACAAGTTTCGGGGTCATCGGTATTGTACCGGGACCACCGGAAGGGTCCCGGGGGCCCACCGGGTGGGGCCACCTGCCCCGGGGGGCCACATGGGCTGTAGGGGGTGCGCCTTGGCCTACATGGGCCAAGGGCACCAGCCCCTAGAGGCCCATGCGCCAAGATATAGGAAAAAGGGGAGAGTCCTAAAGGGGGAAGGCACCTCCGAGGTGCCTTGGGGAGGATGGACTCCTCCCCCCCTCCTTAGCCGCACCCCTTCCTTGGAGGAGGGGGCAAGGCTGCGCCTCCCCCATCTCCCCTGCCCCTATATATAGTGGAGGGGAGGGAGGGCATCCATACCTGAGCCCTTGGCGCCTCCCTCCCTCCCGTGACACCTCCTCCTCTCCCGTAGGTGCTTGGCGAAGCCCTGCAGGATTGCCACGCTCCTCCATCACCACCACGCCGTTGTGCTACTGCTGGATGGAGTCTTCCTCAACCTCTCCCTCTCTCCTTGCTGGATCAAGGCGTGGGAGACATCGTCGAGCTGTACGTGTGTTGAACGCGGAGGTGCCGTCCGTTCGGCACTAGGATCATCGGTGATCTGAATCACGACGAGTACGACTCCATCAACCCCGTTCACTTGAACGCTTCCGCTTAGCGATCTACAAGGGTATGTAGATGCACTCTCTTTCTACTCGTTGCTGGTCTCTCCATAGATAGATCTTGGTGATACGTAGGAAAATTTTTGAATTTCTGCTACGTTCCCCAACAGTGGCATCATGAGCTAGGTCTATTGCGTAGATTCTTTGCACGAGTAGAACACAAAGTAGTTGTGGGCGTCGATATTGTTCAATATGCTTGCCGTTACTAGTCTTATCTTGATTCGGCGGCATCGTGGGATGAAGCGGCCCGGACCAACCTTACACGTACGCTTACGTGAGACCGGTTCCACCGACAAACATGCACTAGTTGCATAAGGTGGCTGGCGGGTGTCTGTCTCTCCCACTTTAGTCGGATCGGATTCGATGAAAAGGGTCCTTATGTAGGGTAAATAGCAATTGGCATATCACGTTGTGGTTCATGCGTAGGTAAGAAACGTTCTTGCTAGAAACCCATAGCAGCCACGTAAAACATGCAAACAACAATTAGAGGACGTCTAACTTGTTTTTGCAGGGTATGCTATGTGATGTGATATGGCCAAAAAGGATGTGATGAATGATATATGTGATGTATGAGATTGATCATGTTCTTGTAATAGGAATCACGACTTGCATGTCGATGAGTATGACAACCGGCAGGAGCCATAGGAGTTGTCTTTATTTATTTGTGACCTGCGTGTCAACTTAAACGTCATGTAATTACTTTACTTTATTGCTAACCGTTAGCCATAGTAGTAGAAGTAATAGTTGGCGAGGCAACTTCATGAAGACACGATGATGGAGATCATGATGATGAAGATCATGGTGTCATGCCGGTGACGATGATGATCATGGAGCCCCGAAGATGGAGATCAAAAGGAGCAAAGTGATGATGGCCATATCATGTCACTATTTGATTGCATGTGATGTTTATCATGTTTATACATCTTATTTGCTTAGAACGACGGTAGTAAATAAGGTGATCCCTTACAACAATTTCAAGAAGTGTTCTCCCCTAACTGTGCACCGTTGCGACAGTTCGCTGTTTCAAAACATCACGTGATGATCGGGTGTTTTATTCAGACGTTCAAATACAACGGGTGTTGACGAGCCTAGCATGTACAGACATGGCCTCGGAACACACGCGAAACACTTAGGGTTAACTTGACGAGCCTAGCATGTACAGACATGGCCTCGGAACACGGAGACCGAAAGGTCGAGCATGAGTCGTATAGAAGATACGATCAACATGAAGATGTTCACCGATGATGACTAGTCCGTCTCACGTGATGATCGGACACGGCCTAGTTTGACTCAGATCATGTAATCACTTAGATGACTAGAGGGATGTCTATCTGAGTGGGAGTTCATAAGATGAACTTAATTATCCTGAACATAGTCAAAAGGTTTTTGCAAATTATGTCGTAGCTCATGCTATAGTTCTACTGTTTAGGTATGTTCCTAGAGAAAAATTAGTTGAAAGTTGATAGTAGCAATTATGCGGACTAGGTCCGTAAACTGAGGATTGTCCTCATTGCTTCATAGAAGGCTTATGTCCTTAATGCACCGCTCAGTGTGCTGAACCTCGAACGTTGTCTGTGGTTGTTGCGAACATCTGACATACACGTTTTGATAACTACGTGATAGTTCAGTTAAACGGTTTAGAGTTGAGGAACCAAAGACGTTTTTGAAACATCGCGAAACATATGAGATGTTTTGAGGGCTGAAATTGGGATTTCAGGCTCGTGCCCACGTCAAGAGGTATGAGACCTCCGACGATTTTCTTAACCTGCAAACTAAGGAGAAAAGCTCAATTGTTGAGCTTGTGCTCAGATTGTCTGAGTACAACAATCATTTGAATCGAGTGGGAGTTGATCTTCCAGATAAGACAGTGATGGTTCTCCAAAGACATTGCCACCAAGCTGCTAGAGCTTCGTGATGAACTATAACATATCAGGGATAGATATGATGATCCTTGAGGTATTCGCGATGTTTGACACCGCGAAAGTAGAAATCAAGAAGGAGCATCAATTGTTGATGGTTGGTGAAACCACTAGTTTCAAGAAGGGCAAGGGCAAGAAGGGATACTTCATGAAACGGCAAATCAGCTGCTGCTCTAGTGAAGAAACCCAAGGTAAAACCCAAACCCGAGACTAAGTGCTTCTGTAATAAGGGGAACAACCACTGGAGCTGAATTAGCCTAGATACTTGGTAGATGAGAAGGCTGGCAAGGTCGATAGAAGTATATTGGATATACATTGTGTTAATGTGTACTTTGCTAGTACTCCTAGTAGCACCAGGGTATTAGATACCGGTTCAGTTGCTAAGTGTTAGTAACTCGAAACAAAAGGCTACGGAATAAACGGAGACTAGCTAAAGGTGAGCTGACGATATGTGTTGGAAGTTTTTTCAAGCTTGATATGATCAAGCATCGCACGCTCCCTCTACCAAAGAGATTGGTGTTAAACCTAAATAATTGTTATTTGGTGTTTGCGTTGAGCATAGACATGATTAGATTACGTCTATCGCAATACGATTATTCATTTAAGGAGAATAATGGTTACTCTGTTTATTTGAATAATACCTTCAATGGTCTTACACCTAAAATGAATGGTTTATTAAATCTCGATCGTAGTGATACACATGTTCATGCCAAAAGATAGTAATGATAGTACCACCTACTTGTGGCACTGCCACGTAAGTCATATCGGTATAAAACGCATGAAGAAGCTCCATGTTGATGGATCTTTGGACTCACTCGTTTTTGAAAAGTTTGAGACATGCGAACCATGTCTATTGGTGTATATGCATGAAGAAACTCCATGCAAATGGACCGTTTTGACTCACTTGATTTTGAATCACTTGGGACATGCAAATCATACCACATGGGCAAGATGACTGAAAAGCCTCGTTTTCAGTAAGATGGAACAAGATAGAAACTTGTTGGAAGTAACACATTTTGATGTGTGCAGTCCAATGAGTGCTGAGGCATGCAGTGAATATCGTTATATTCTTACTTCACAGATGATTCGAGTAGATGTTGAGTATATTTACTTGATGAATCACGAGTCTGAATTATTGAAAGGTTCAAGTAATTTCAGTGTGAAGTTGAAAGATCGTCGTGACAAGAGGATAAAAGATCTATGATATGATCATAGAGATGAATATCTGAGTCACGAGTTTGGCACAGAATTAAGACATTGTGGAAATTGTTTCACAACTGATACAGCCTGGAACACCATAGTGTGATGGTGTGTCCAAACGTCATAGTTGCACCCTATTGGATATGGTGCATACCATGATGTCTCTTATCGAGTTACCACTATCGTTCATGGGTTAGGCATTAGAGACAACCACATTCACTTTAAATAGGGCACCACGTAATTCCGTTGAGATGACACCGTATGAATTATGGTTTAGAGAAACCTAAGTTGTCGTTTCTTAAAAGTTTGGGGCTGCGACGCTTATGTGAAAAAGTTTCAGGCTGATAAGCTCGAACCCAAAGCGGATAAATGCATCTTCATAGGACACCCAAAACAGTTGGGTATACCTCCTGTCTCAGATTCGAAAGCAATAAGGGATTGTTTCTAGAATCGGGTCCTTTCTCGAGGAAAAGTTTCTCTCGAAAGAATTGAGTGGGAGGATGGTGGAGACTTGATGAGGTTATTGAACCGTCACTTCAACAAGTGTAGCAGGGCACAGGAAGTTGTTCCTGTGGCACCTACACCAATTGAAGTGGAAGCTTATGATAGTGATCATGAAGTTTCGGATCAAGTCACTACCGAACCTCGTAGGGTGACAAGGATACGTACTACTTCAGAGTGGTACAGTAATCCTGTCTTGAAGGTCATGTTGCTAGACAACATTGAACCTACGAGCTATGGAGAAGCGATGGTGGGCCCAAATTCCGACGAATGGTTAGAAACCATAAAATCCGAGATAGGATCCATGTATGAAAACAAAGTGTAGACTTTGGCAGAACAACTCGATGGTCGTAAGGCTGTTGAGTGCATATGGATTTTGAAAGGAAGACAGACAATGATGGTAAGTGTCACCATTGAGAAAGCTCGACTTGTCGTTAAGATGTTTTTCGACAAGTTCAAGGAGTTGACTACGATGAGACTTTCTCACTCGTAGCGATGCTAAGAGTCTGTTGGAATTATATTAGCAATTATTGCATTATTTATGAAATCTTGCAGATAGGATGTCAAAACATTGTTTCCTCGACGATTCTTGAGGAAAGGTTGTATGTGATACAACCGGAAGGTTTTGTCTATCCTGAAATATGCTAATAAGTATGCAAAGCTCCAGCAATCCTTCTGAGGACTGGAGTGAGCATCTCGGAGTTGGAATGTATGCTTTGATGATGATCAAAGATTTTGGGTGTATACAAAGTTTATGAGAAACTTGTATTTCCAAAGAAGTGAGTGGGAGCACTATAGAATTTCTGATAAGTATATGTTGTTGACATATTGTTGATCAGAAATGATGTAGAATTTCTGGAAAGCATATAGGGTTATTTGAAAGGTGTTTTTCAATGGAAAACCTGGATTAAGCTACTTGAACATTGAGCATCAAGATCTATAAGGATAGATCAAAACGCTTAATAGTACTTTCAAATGAGCACATGCCTTGACGTGATCTTGAAGGTGTTCAAGATGGATCAGTCAAAGAAGGAGTTCTTGCCTGAGTTGTAAGGTATGAAGTTAAGACTTAAAGCTCGACCATGGTAGAATAGAGAGAAAGGAACGAAGGTCGTCCCCTATGCTTAAGACATAGGCTCTACAGTATGCTATGCTGTGTACCGCACCTGAAGTGTGCTTTACCATGAGTCAGTCAAGGGGTACAAGAGTGATCCAAGAATGGATCACAGGACAGCGGTCAAAGTTATCCTTAGTAACTAGTGGACTAAGGAATTTTCTCAATTATGGAGGTGGTAAAAGAGTTCGTCGTAAAGGGTTACGTCGATGCAAGCTTAACACCTATCCGGATAGCTCTGAGTAGAGATACAGGATACGTATAATGGAGCAACAATTTAGAATAGCTCCAAGTAGAACAGTTATTTGGAATAGCTCCAAATAGAACGTGGTAGCTGCATCTAGGAGATGACATAGAGATTTGTAAAGCACACACGGATCTAAAAGGTTCAGACCCGTTGACTATAACCTCTCTCACAAGCATAACATGATCAAACCCAGAACTCATCGTGTGTTAATCACATGGTAAATGTGAACTAGATTATTGACTCTAGTAAACTCTTTGGGTGTTAGTCACATGGGGATGTGACCTTGAGTGTTAATCACATATCGATGTGAACTAGATTATTGACTCTAGTGCAAGTGGGAGACTGTTGGAAATATGCCCTAGAGGCAATAATAAATTGATTATTATTATATTTCCTTGTTCATGATAATCGTTTATTATCCATGCTAGAATTGTATTGATAGGAAACTCGGATACATGTGTGGATACATAGACAACACCATGTCCCTAGTAAGCCTCTAGTTGACTAGCTCGTTAATCAATAGATGGTTACGGTTTCCTGACCATGGACATTGGATGTCGTTGATAACGGGATCACATCATTAGGAGAATGATGTGATGGACAAGACCCAATCCTAAGCCTAGCACAAGATCATGTAGTTCGTATGCTAAAGCTTTTCTAATGTCAAGTATCATTTCCTTAGACCATGAGATTGTGCAACTCCCAGATACCGTAGGAGTGCTTTGGGTGTGCCAAACGTCACAACGTAACTGGGTGGCTATAAAGGTACACTACGGGTATCTCTGAAAGTGTCTGTTGGGTTGGCACGAATCGAGACTGGGATTTGTCACTCCGTGTAAACGGAGAGGTATCTCTGGGCCCACTCGGTAGGACATCATCATAATGTGCACAGTGTGATCAAGGAGTTGATCACGGGATGATGTGTTACGGAACGAGTAAAGAGACTTGCCGGTAACGAGATTGAACAAGGTATCGGTATACCGACGATCGAATCTCGGGCAAGTACCATACCGCTAGACAAAGGGAATTGTATACGGGATTGATTGAGTCCTTGACATCGTGGTTCATCCGATGAGATCATCGTGGAACATGTGGGAGCCAACATGGGTATCCAGATCCCGCTGTTGGTTATTGACCGGAGAACATCTCGGTCATGACTACATGTCTCCCGAACCCGTAGGGTCTACACACTTAAGGTTCGATGACGCTAGGGTTATAAAGGAAGTTTGTATGTGGTTACCGAATATTGTTCGGAGTCCCGGATGAGATCCCGGACGTCACGAGGAGTTCCGGAATGGTCCGGAGGTAAAGATTTATATATAGGAAGTCCTGTTTCGGCCATCGGGACAAGTTTCGGGGTCATCGGTATTGTACCGGGACCACCGGAAGGGTCCCGGGGGCCCACCGGGTGGGGCCACCTGCCCCGGGGGGGCACATGGGCTGTAGGGGGTGCGCCTTGGCCTACATGGGCCAAGGGCACCAGCCCCTAGAGGCCCATGCGCCAAGATATAGGAAAAAGGGGAGAGTCCTAAAGGGGGAAGGCACCTCCGAGGTGCCTTGGGGAGGATGGACTCCTCCCCCCCTCCTTAGCCGCACCCCTTCCTTGGAGGAGGGGGCAAGGCTGCGCCTCCCCCCTCTCCCCTGCCCCTATATATAGTGGAGGGGAGGGAGGGCATCCATACCTGAGCCCTTGGCGCCTCCCTCCCTCCCGTGACACCTCCTCCTCTCCCGTAGGTGTTTGGCGAAGCCCTGCAGGATTGCCACGCTCCTCCATCACCACCACGCCGTTGTGCTGCTGCTGGATGGATTCTTCCTCAACCTCTCCCTCTCTCCTTGCTGGATCAAGGCGTGGGAGACATCGTCGAGCTGTACGTGTGTTGAACGCGGAGGTGCCGTCCGTTCAGCACTAGGATCATCGGTGATCTGAATCACGACGAGTACGACTCCATCAACCCCGTTCACTTGAACGCTTCCGCTTAGCGATCTACAAGGGTATGTAGATGCACTCTCTTTCTACTCGTTGCTGGTCTCTCCATAGATAGATCTTGGTGATTCGTAGGAAATTTTTTGAATTTCTGCTACGTTCCCCAACAATTAGGCTGAGTGAAGATGTACTTGAGACTCTTGTGGTCAGTGAAGATGTCCACTTTTCTTCCCAATAAGAGATGTCTCCAAGTCAAAAGAGCATGCACAACTGCCGCCAACTCGAGGTCATGAGTGGGGTAGTTCTTCTTGTTGGGCTTCAACTGGCGAGAGGTATAAGCCACAACTTTCTTCTCTTGCATCAACACTGCACCAAGACCTTGAAGAGAGGCATCGCAGAAGACCTCGAACGGTTTGGATTCATCAGGGGGAGTCAGAACTGGAGCAGTGACTAATTTCTCTTTCAAAGTGTTGAAAGCGATGTCACATTCAGGAGACCAAACGTACTTCACGTGCTTCTGTAGAAGGTTGGAAAGCGGCTTCGCGATCTTTGAAAAGTTCTCAACGAACCTTCGACAGTAACTTGCGAGACCAAGGAAGCTGCGGAGTTGCTTCACGTTCTGGGGTGGTTCCCAATTCACAATTGCAGACACCTTCTTAGGATTCACCGCTATGCCCTTGGCAGAGATGATATGCCCAAGATAGAGAACCTCATCGAGCCAAAACTCACACTTTGAGAACTTGCCGTAGAACTGATGTTCCCTGAGCTTATCGAGCACCAAACGCAAGTTCTTGGCATGATTTTCCTTGTTCTTCAAAAAGACCAGAATGTCATCGAGGTAGATCAAGACAAAGTCATTTGTGTAGGCGTTGAAGATGAAGTTCATCATACGAGAGAAAGTCGGAGGAGCGTTGACGAGGCCAAAAGACATGACAATGTATTCATATGAACCATAGCTTGTTCTGAAAGCCGTCTTGGGGATATCTTGCTCACAAATTCAAATCTGGTGATAGCCCATACGAAGATCAAGCTTGGAGAATACTTGAGCACCTTTGAGTTGTTCAAACAGCTCGTTGATGTTGGGAAGTGGGTACTTGTTCTTGATAGTCTTCTTGTTCAATGGACGGTAGTCAACACAAAGTCGGTCTGTTCCATCCTTCTTCTTCACAAAAAGAACTCCACAACCCCACGGAGAAGAACTAGGTCGGATGAGACCCATTCGCTCTTGAATATCGAGTTGCTTCTTCAGCTCCTTCAACTCTTCAGGTCCGAGCTTGTAAGGACGTTTGCAAACAGGTTCCGTGCCAGGCTCAAGATCGATGATGAATTCAACTGGCCGGTGCGGAGGCATTCCTGGAAGCTGTTCTAAAAAGACGTCTTGGTATTCGCAAACGACTGGAATTTGAGAGATGGCATCCAGTTCACCCTTCTCATTGAGAGAAAACAGACGGATGGTATCGTCATTAGCGGCAAAGACAATTACATCCTCAGACGAATGAGTCAATTGAATCTGCCTGACAGCACAATCAAGCTGAGCCTTGTGCTTAGAAAACCAATCCATTCCAAGAATAAGATCAATATCCGAGTTACCAAGGACCATTGGAGTGGATAGAAACTTGTAGTCGCCCAACGTGATAGTAACATCCGGGGCCATAGCGCTTGCATTCATGAATTTACCCGGAGAAACAACGGATAACTGTCTAGGCAATTCTTGTAAAGGCAACTCATGCTTAGAAACAAATGGTCTCGAGATGAAACAATGCGATGCACCAGTGTCAAAAAGAACTTTTGCAGGAATATCGTTAACAGGAAGGTTACCCATGATGACATCTGACGAGTCCTCTGCCTGATCTGCATTCATCAAGTTGACCTTAGCAGACTTGGGGTTATGCTTGACCACAGCTGTACTTGCCGATCTCACAGGAGGAGAAGGAGGGAGACGCCTCTGATTGAAGCATTTGTTGGCATAGTGACCCTTCTGTTGGCACTTGTTGCACGTGACCTCTGAAAGCGGACGGTGATACGGAGCACTTGATCTTGGAGCTTGAGACGAAGTCTTGTTCTGAAAGCCAGGGTTGGGTGGGTGGTAAGATCCACTGCCACCTTTGCTCTTCTGCTGATAAGGCTGACGGAACGGAGGAGGAGGAAGCCAATACTTCTGCTGCTTAGCCACTTGAGTTGAGGAAGAAGGAGTTGCATCTCTGACTCGCTTCTTGGAAGCATCGCACTTCAGTTGAGAAGTCTCTTGCTTCATTGCCAT
The DNA here is from genome assembly GCF_002162155.2 of Triticum dicoccoides. NCBI lineage: Eukaryota > Viridiplantae > Streptophyta > Magnoliopsida > Poales > Poaceae > Triticum > Triticum dicoccoides. The sequence continues at coordinate 529,530,305 of NC_041380.1, read as the reverse complement.
GTTGTAAAACTCATCGTACCTCTTGGGCTCAAAGAGGACAAGAGCTAGCTGGATTTCTTCTCTGAGACCACCCCTGAACTGGTATATCATGCTCTTCTCATTAGGGACGTCCTGCTTAGCAAAACGGGCGAGCTTCTGAAACATATTGTTGTACTCATAAACAGACATCGAGCCTTTGCTTCAGGTTGCGGAATTCCTCACGCTTGCTTTCAACCACGCTCTGAGGAATATGATGAGCTTTGAAGTCTTGACGGAATTCATTCCAGGTAATCACACGGCCTCCTCTGGAATCTTTGTACTGCTGAAACCATTCTGCAGCTTGGTCTTTGAGCTGGAAGGAAGCGAACTTGACAAAGTCCTTAGGCCTGACGTTACTGCACTTGAAATGCTTGCATATGTCCACGAGCCAATCATCAGCGTTTGTTGCCTCAACACAATTGCTGAAGGTCTTTGGCTGGTTAGCAAGGAACTGGTTGAGTGTAGCAAACTGATTCTGATTGTTGCCTTGGCTCTGGTTCCCTTGGTTGCGCTCTTGAAGAAGTTGCATGATCAGCTGCGTGTTTGCATTGGTAGCGGCCATCACAGCTTGCCATGCCTCCGAAGGTGGAGGTGGTGGTGGCGGATCAGGATTCGGAGTCGTGCGCGTTGGAGGAGCCATCCTGAAGATGTTGACATCCATTAGCACATTGACAAACAAATATTGAAGCTGAATCAAACGGGTTGAGATTGCAACATATAGTCTTCACATCCGAACAAAATGAACGAATGCATTCCAATTGAAATGGTCACATATCCATAAATTGAGAAGCCACTTAGAATTGAGGTAGAAGAAAAACAAGAAGGTACAGAACAAGAACGAATACTCGGTAAGGATCACCCAATCTCAAACCAAATATTCGTGGAAGAAGAACTAGAACTACAAGAATTCCCACCTATGAAACTCCCGAACCTTTCCGGTTATGCAATCAGGTGTTGGGGATACAGGGGAAGCATAATATCTCACCCAAATCTAGCAAATCCTACATCCAGCTGTATCCATCCTTCAACACATAACCGAGAAAAAACTTCGGAAATCGTCTACCTCAACCTTCGAAAAGCATCCGTTATACAAGTTATGGCAATACTCCCGAACTCCCGCCCCAGTACTGGGTGGCGTCGAGGTTATCTCACCAACAACTGCATAAAAGAAATTTTCGATGTCGGCGAAACTAAACTCAGGTATTCCAGAACTGCAACAATAAAATTGTGACGACAACACCTCGGAGCTCAACTCCTCGGGACACTGCCACAACCCCTAAATGTTAGGAGGCACCAAGAACAATGTTCTCGTCACAAAACCATTGGAACGATTCCAAGATACCCGCGTGATCCTAAATTTTTTTTAGTGAAATTTGAGAAGAGAAGAGTCAAAACTCTACGTCAGGATGGCTTACCAGAGCGATGAAGGGACTGGGGAGTAAAAAGAATTCCTAAATCTCCGATATATATAATTCCTAAATGACTCAAAACATTTTTCTAGACTCAACAAAGCCAGCTATTCGATCAAGCAGGGGGGCTCCTAAGGTCGGGGAATGCTCTGATTACCAACTTGTAACGCCCTCGATGCGGCTATATCTCCTATGTGTCGAAGCACGACTTAGAGGCATAACCGCATTAAAAGCAATGTCGCAAGTAAGGTAATCTTCACAACAACCCATGTAAATAGATAAAAAGGGGAAAAGATACATAGTTGGCTTACACTCGCCATGTCACACAAATACATGAATAACATTACAATCATCCAATACACTCATGGTCCGACTACGGCACCAAAATAAAAGATCAACCCCACATGCGACACGGTCCCCGATCGCCCCAACTGGGCACCACTACTGATCATCTGGGAAAGACACATAGTAACGACGAGAGTCTTCATCGAACTCCCACTTGAGCTCAAGCGCATCATCTGGAACGGTATCATCGGTCCCTGCATCTGGTTTGGAAGTAACCTGTGAGTCACGGGGACTCAGCAATCTTGCACCCTCGTGATCAAGACTATTTAAGCTTATAGGTAAAGGCAAGGTAATATGTGGAGCTGCAGCAAGCGACTAGCATATATGGTGACTAACCTGTTCGCAGAAGAGAGCGAGAAGAGAAGGCAAAGCACGAACGAAGAACTATGATCAAGAAGTGATCCTAGAACAACCTACGTCAAGCATTACTCCAACACCGTGTTCACTTCCCGGACTCCGCCGAGAAGAGACCATCACGGTTACACACGCGGTTGAATCATTTTAATTAAGTTAAGTTTCATGTTATCTACAACCGGGCATTAACAAATTCCCATCTGCCCATAACCGCGGGCACGGCTTTCGAAAGTTCAAATCCCTGCAGGGGAGTCCCAACTTAGCCCATCACAAGCTCTCACGGTCAACGAAGGATATTCCTTCTCCCGAGACATTTCGATCAGACTCGGTATCCCGGTTCTACAAGACATCCTCGACAATGGTAAAACAAGTCCAGCAACACCGCTCGAATGTGCCAACAAATCCCGATAGGAGCTGCACATATCTCGCTCTCAGGGCACACTCAGATGAGCCAGACGTCGGGTAGGCCAGCCCAGAGTTGCCCCTGGTAGCCCCGGACATCGTTCAGTTGGACCAACCCTTAGAGAAGCACTGGCCCGGGGGGGTTTAAAATAAAGATGACCCTTGAGTCCGCGAAACCCAAGGGAAAAGGCTAGGTGGAAAATGGTAAAACCAAAGTTGGGCATTGCTGGAAGAGTTTTATTCAAGGCGAACTATCAAGGGGTTCCCATTATAACCCAACCGCGTAAGGAACGCAAAATCCGGGAACATAACACCGATATGACGGAAACTAGGGCGGCAAGAGTGGAACAAAACACTAGGCAAAAGGCCGAGCCTTCCATCCTTTACCAAGTATATAGGTGCATTAAGATAAACAAGATAATATGGTGATATCCCAACAATAAACAATGTTCCAACAAGGAACGATCTCCAATCTTTACCTGCAACTAACAATGCTATAAGAGGGGCTGAGCAAAGCGGTAACATAGCCAAACAACGGTTTGCTAGGACATGGTGGGTTAGAGGTTTGACATGGTAATTTGGGAGGCATGATAAGCAAGTGGTAGGCATCGTAGCATAGGCATAGCAAAAGAGCGAGCAACTAGCAAGCAAAGATAGAAGTGATTTCGAGGGTATGATCATCTTGCCTGCAAAGTTGTCAGAGTTGACTTGATCCTCGTAAGCAAACTCAACGGGCTTCTCATTAGCAAACTCGTCTCCCAGCTCTACCCAAACAAGACAAACAAGCAAAAGGAACACAATCAACCACGTGCAATGCTCAAACAACATGATGCGAACATGGTATGCTATGCGGGATGCGATATGTGATGCATATGCAAGATTTGACACAGAATGATTGAACATAGCCTCAACATGGAAATCCAAGAGTGCCACTAGAAAGGTGAGGTGATTTCGGTTGAAACCGATATAAAGATCACCTGAATCGGATGCACGGTTTGGAAATGGCAAGCAAAACAAATATGGCACCGGTCTGCGATAATCAGCAAGTAGCCATCTAAAAGCATCAAGATAATTATGCTACAGCACTCAAACATGACAACAAAATACATGGCAGGTATCCACTCATGATGCTTGACAAAAGATGAACACTGAGCTACGGCCAATTCATCCATTAACAGGTTCAAACAAGTATGGAAAAAGTGCAAATGATAATAGGTTTCAGACTTAGTGAAATTAACACAAGTCTGGAATTTAACATCAGGTAGCAAACTTTGGAGCATGAAAACTATATGATACAGGAACTTAACATGGCAAAGCAAGGCATGGCATGAAGCTACTCAAAGCACTTAAAAAAGGTCCCTTAGTGACCTTGAGCCAAAAGGGATCAGAAAATACAATTGCAAGCATGTGAACATGGCAAAAACATAATCAGATTACAGAGTTAAGTGAAAAACTGAAGCATGCAAATCTGTTAACGAGTAGACATGTTCACGAGCTCGATGCACTCACTACCGAGCATGCATGTCAAACTAAGCATACACCCATCAAGGATACATGGCATAGAAGCTAAACATGGCAAGAACAACAACATATCAGACACGGATCAATAGCAACATCCTCGGCAAAATCGCTAACAAGTCAACAATCTGCCAGGATTCACGAAATAGCAAAAGTAGAGCTCGATTGACTCAAGCTAGGGTGCTCCATAATTGCAAACAAAGACATGGATGGATAGAGAACCACATTGTTAACAATTCATCCTTAAAGATGGCATGGCATATAACAAAACACATGTAGAGCTCAGGAGCATATCATGCACACATTAATCATGTCAAAAATGACAAATATCTATTTGATGAAACAGATCTGACAATTTTATCACATAGCCCTCTTCCAACAGCATTTCGGGCATCGAGATGAGCTCAAATGAAAAATGATGCAATGAGATGAAATGATGTACTCTCCGAGACGAACATTTTGATATGCTACACGCGCAAATCGGAGCTACGGATGAGGAGTTACGACATGATGAAAATAGCCAAAAAATTAGGGTTTTGGGGGAATAAAGTCAACCGAGTGGATTTTAGATCTGAGATCCAGATCGGCGGCACGGACGTCGAGGTTTGTCGGCGCCGGAGTCCTGTTCACCGGACTTGACGGGAACGGAGGAGACGGCGGCCGGAGCTTCGGGGAATGCCGGAGGAGCTCGCGGGGCGCTCGCCGGCGCCGGGCGGCGAGGTTGCTGCGGTGGGGCGGCGAGGTGCGGCCGGCCGGCGATGGTCGGCGGTGACCGGAGCGGCAGAGTCGCGGCAGAGGCGGCCGGCGTACGGGACGAAGACGGCGGCGCGGCGAGGGCCTCTCGGGCGCGGGCGGCGCTGGGGAAGAGGAGGCGAGGCCCGGTCGCGGGGGCGGAGAGGGCCCGCCCCGGGCTGCGGCGGGCCGCGGCGGAGGAGGCCGGCCAGGGACACGTGTCGCGCTCTGACAGGCTGGGCGCGGCGGCGGGATTTCATCCGCTAGGAGACGGACATGTCCGGTGGCGGCGGGTAGAATTTTTAGGGTTAGGGTGCGAGATGATCCGCAAATTTTTGAGGGAGAGACCTTTTTATAGGTAGGAGGAGCTAGGAGACTCCAAATGGAGTGCGGTTTGCGGCCACGCGATCGTGATCGAACGCTCTAGACGATAGGAAGGGTTTTTGTGGGTTTTGGGCCAAATTGGAAGGGTGTTGGGCTGCAACACAAACAAGGCCTTTTCGGTCCCTCGGTTAACCGTTGGAGTATCAAACGAAGTCCAAATGGTACGAAACTTGACAGGCGGTCTACCGGTAGTAAACCAAGGCCGCTTGGCAAGTCTCGGTCCAATCCGGAAATGTTTAACCCCCACACATCAAGAAAGGTAGAAAGGGGCACCGGAGGAGATAGGAGCACCGGAATGCAAAACGGACAACGGGGAAAAAGCTCGGATGTATGAGACGAACACGTATGCAAATGAAATGCACAAGATGACATGATATGAGATGCAATACAAAGGTAACAACACACGGAGACAAAAACCCGAACCCGAGGAAAATAAAATAACTTAGTGTCGGAAACGGCAAGAGTTGGGATACATATAAGGGAAGTTACATCCAGGGTGTTACAACGCAAGAGAGGGAGGTGACCATCACGCCGAGTAGCCAGCGAGGGAGCTCTTCGGAGCAGAGGTGGATGAAAATACGTGCGACTGAAAAATTGAAAAGAAAATACTTTTTAAAAGAAATGATATTTGGGGCTCTCTTGTGGACTAGCTGACCGTCAATATATTCTTCCACTCTATATGTTACCAATGTCGTTGGTGTGAGACACAGAGGGGGTGGGAGGGATGGAGAGTTGAAAGAGTACGACGACGGCGCATCTTGCTTGAACTGGGTGAAGGAGGGGCCATGTCTTGTTCGCTCCACACATCGGCTATGGAGAGAGAGGGAGATAGAAGCATGTGATCATGCCTAGGATGACCATGTCCTTAGTCCTTCCATACCCCACTTTCATGTGGCTACTCCCCTCTGTTGTACCATCTCTTCCCCGGCTTCGGATGCCCCAATACTGGTCCTCCTTGAGGTTGTGATGTTGGTGTCAAGGGAAGCATGGCTGCGTTGATGCAGTCGGCTTGCTCCTACTGTTGACGACAATGTTAACAAAAGAACATTGTAAACTCTTTATTTTCTAACCGGACATCTTATCTTTGAAATGGGCAAGTATAAAATATGAATTCATATTAAGACAATGAAGAATTTAACGAACTGAGAGATATAGCTCAATATTTCACCACGACAGATAAACTCCTCAATATCACGTGAACTTTGATATTTCTTTATACCCGTTGCAACGCACGGGCTCTTTGATAGTATAATCTATCCCTAATAATAAAGCACGGATTGACTCCGTGGGTTCACCATCACAATACGCTTCTTCCCGTAAGTTTACGCTTTTAGTTTTTTTCACCTATATTATATGTTCTACATCCAAGGTGGTACTATTCTTCTTATCATCGAAATTTCGTCCGCTCAGATCGAACACAAGAGACCTACAGCATACTGGGCTTCAACGTGTTTGGCCCAACAAACAAATCGAACACGCAGTCCTCCTATTGTTCTAGTTAAACCGAATCGAACACGCAGTCCTATTGTTCCAGTTAACCCGAATCGGCACGGGCGATAAAAAAACCGACCCAGAAGCCCACGACCTTACCCCCCATCTCCGCCAACAGTGCGCCACCGCCGCGCGCCGTGACCACCGGCCCCCGCCCCTCTGCCGCGTGCCGCCACTGCCGGCCAACGCCGTCGCGCCCACCCCTACCCGACGTGCCTCCATCCCTGCGATTTTCCACCGCCGGCGACAATCAAAGCCGGATCCGAACCTTCCCCAACTCATCTTTCCCCTGCTCCTCTGTCGCTGCCGCTCTCCATCGGCCGACCAACTCCCTCGAGTCAGCGCCATCTCCTCCATCTGGTTCCTGCTCGATCTCCTCCAGGTACAGATCCTCCACAATCTCGCGTGACGGGAGAGGATCCTCCGTGTGCTTCTTGTCGGGCGACAGCGCAGCCCTGCGCCCCTGACGCCGCCGCTCTTCCACGTGAGGAGATGCTGCCTGCGGCTCGGCCGCCCCAACCCTAGGGCCGACGTCGTGGTCATCGTCAAGATCCCCTTCCCCTCTGTCAGCCATCTTCTCCTCCCCGGTCGACGTCGTCGCCTTCGAGGACGAGGACGACGGTGGTGGCTGCGCGCTTCCCGTCGGCGGATTCCACCACTACCCCCAGGTTGGGACTGGTGCGCGGGCGTCGACATCTGTGTGCCCGAGATCATCAGAGTTGCATCAGGCTGGCGCACATCCTCCGCTACACCCCGACGCTGGATGCATCGACCTCATCCCCTTGCCGCAGGAGATAGAGGGCCCCCTGGACTGGGACACCGGCGAGATGGAGGGCAACTTCAGCGCTGACCAGAGAGCCAAGGTGGTGGCCGTGCTCTACATGGTGCCCGGCGACCTTAACGGCCAGTTCCACGCCAAGAAGATGGGCTACCACGAGATGGTCCTGCTCCGCCCCCAGGGCGCCGCTGAGGTGGTCGTGCTGGCTGCCGAATTCGATAATACTCATATTTCATCCCCTGCGTCAGCTCATTGGCGGAGTTCTTCTCTACAGGTAATTGCAAAAGCTCGAGTCTTTGTGTCTTTTACTGTTCTGCCGTACAAATATAATTACAGTAGCATCATTAATTGGATCAGCACTTGCATGTTAGGTCAGTTTCATCTTGAGACCTCGGATGTTTCTCTTGTGAAACCATATCTGGGTCTGTACAACAAGATATTGGATCAGAATGCACATTGACTAGATATGTGTTGAATATCAGAGACAATACAAAATCGAGTCCAGTACATCTCAGATTGTTGTCTGGTTTATTTTGGATAAATTGACATCATCCTGGTATTTATATTCAAAGAAGGATAAATTAACCTTATCCAGGTACACATGAGTATTTATATTCATCACAGATTGTTCACATTTAACTTCAGGTAGCAGAAAATCATGCAGCACACACGTTCCATTAGCCACCTACTTATGCTTGCATATCTTTCCGCGGAGTACTGCACATCCTGATCTGCGTCTACTTGACGAGCTGATGCCACAGATCATGTCGATTTGGTTACCATTGAGTAGTTGGAGAGCTACCTTAAGACACACGATGTACCAATGGTAGTCATATATATCTTATAACAGGGCTTTCCTTGATCAGTGTTGTATAAAGATATGGCCACTGAATTTGGCGTGCCTGCCTCTTTGTTTTTCCGAATAATATGAGAACTTCTAGCCTTCTAGAACAAGCATAGTAGCTTATTTTAACTTTGTCTAATAAATATCCTATATGGTCAATCTAGGATGATATTGGCAGCTCTCCATTGTACTCTGTCCATACTACTTTTGCCTTTTTTTTCTTCTGACTCTATTGCTCTGCTCCATACCACAACTCTTAAATTGGACTTTTCGAACATTTGACAAACATTAGGAAATTCAGTCCTGGTACATTTCCTAGAACCGTGACATTTATTTCTTAGTGGATTTTAAGTTTCAGTCACCCCTATGGCTATTTTAAGAAAGAAAGAAAATATTAGGTTATCAAGAATTTCGCCTCTCCCATCTCATTGTGATTGTGAGCATGCTCTTCACCTCTGCCATATCATTACCAGTATGCTCTTAATGCACTTCAGCAAGTTCAAATTTCAGTGCGTACTGGAAATCTCTACCAACTTCTGAGCAATTCATTTTGTCAGAAGATGATAGTACACGACAGAACACGCCTGCTTCTAGCAAACTGCTGTGTTGTTTCCCTTGGAGGTTAGCTAGCCATAGATACTCGTCGGATGGAAAACTCATACATACAAACCTAGCCAACCATCGTGGACACCGGTTAATCCTATTTGGTGATTGTAGGAAAGTGACGATCTTTCAAGCCAACAACCAGGGGCATGAGTTCACGTCTTCAGGTATGTGTATGCACATGATCGTCTAAAGTAGATGTTTATACATCTCCTGGCCAGTTTGATATTTGGTCTCTCATACTAGGAGTCGTTAATAAGCTTCAACTAACGAGATGGAACGATATTGCTTTTTTAAGCACTTAACCACAGGAAGAAACTGTTTTGTGACTATCGGCATCGAATAGAAACGAATGAAGTATCGATACTAGAAAAATGGATAATCAGGTGTCTCTAACATGTGCTAGCATATATTGTTTGCATCTCAAGATGACCCGGTACACAAATTTTCTTTCTCTGCGGTACGATGATCTTAATAGATCAGTAACCTTTATGAGAAACAATATGTTTGTTATTTTGATTATCATGATGATCATCACTTTGTCAGGTACCAATGTATCTTTTGGACGTTGTATGTTTGTTATTTTGTCAGTATTATATATATTCTTGAACTTTATTATTGCTCACTATGATACATATAAATTCACTCGGTACAAAAATAGTAGTCTTGAAAATTTTGAGCACGCTGTTGCCTGGGTTGATGATTAGCTGAACAACTTTGTGGCCACTGCTTGCAACCGTGCCATTGACCTCCCTCAGGGTCGCCCTTCTCAACTGTAATCTCTGCTTGCCCAAGTTAAGCTCCTCCTTAGCAAGGGCCAATCTCGATGGTGGCCTTCCATAAAAGCACTAAACCTTACCACAAAGCCGGCTCTGTATCACATTATTTTTTGGATTTCTCCAGTTGCAACGCACAGGCAATTTTCCTAGTAAATAATAAAGCACGGATTGAGAGAGTGTTTGTTTCTAGGGATTTATTGGTTTAGGGACTTAAAAAAGTCCCTATAAGTTCCATCTAAACCAAACAGGAGGGACTTATAGGGACTTAAAGTGGGCATTTGAGACTTATGAAATAATACTCTCAAGAACGGACTTATAGGGACTTATAGTTGTAATATGGTCTTATAGGGGCTTATAAGTCTCAGGAACCAAACAGGTAAGGACTTATTAGGGACTTGAGACTTATAAGTTGGGACTAAAAAAAGTCCTACGATGACTTATTATATTATATGAACCAAACAGGGCCTGAGTCTCCGGGTTCACCGTCGTGGCGTTTTTACACAAAGCTCCCTGGTGTTTAAGGTATCCAACCCGCAGTCCCCCTAATAAGTCAATCGAATCGAACCGGCACTGACCAGAGAAAAGAAAAAAACTGCACAACGACCTTGCCCTCCATCTCCATCTCCAGCGCATCTCCATGCTATCGCGCGCCGCCGGCCCCCGACACGCCGCCGCGCACCGCCAACGCCCCTCCGCCGTGCGCCTTCCCCACCCCTGCGGCTTTCCACCACCAGCGACACTTGATGCCGGCGCCGCACCTTCCCCCAATCCCTCTCTCTCGCCACGACCCGACGCCGTCGTCCTCCACCACCAGCCCAGCCCCGGCGTGTTCCTTTTCCAGTGACGCTACTCACCTTCCCTCCTCTCTTGGCCGATGTCCAGTGCTCCGGCGACGGCAAAGACAGTTCCAAACCGCCTGCCTCGCCTCTCAATCACAGGTGAGCCGACGGGAGCTGGTTCCTTTCCTCCCCGACGCTCTTCTTCACCTGGCCGGAGCACCTGCTCCTCCCATCACGCACAGATCGACGGAGCAGTTCGATGGTCGTTGCCCAGGCTGCGTGCAGTTCAGTGCTGCTCTGCCCCCATTGACTTCAACCACCAACCCGCGAGGTGCACGCCATGTGTTTGCTAAAAAGACTCAGGTGCACGGCCATTTGTAGCTAGCTCATTCTTGCTATACATGTTTGAATATAGTCCACGCTGATATGTGTAGTGGTGTGCTCTTTTATTTATTTATATTTTCAAGGAAAAGAGCTGTGTCAGTTAATGTGCCAGCCATAGAACTGAACAAGTAAAATGAATATACAGCCACAATTACCTGCTCTCTAGCAATAATACTTTGTGGTTTACAGAGTTGACTTGAACTGTTGTCTAAAAGCCATGCTCTGATTTTTTTTCTATTTAATTTGATAGAGAAGAGATGGCTATTGATGAAGCCGAGCTTGAGCCTCTAGAATTTGCCGAGAAAATGCACACTCAACGGGAATTACAACAACAGGTGAAGCAAAAATGTTTTTATAGTGCCTCTTTCAAAGTATCAAACTTAACTGTATTGAAGATGCTAATTACATCGTTTTGATTGCTGTTACAGAAACTGGAGATGTTAGTTCAAATTAGAAAACACAATTCCGAGAGCCAATCTGTCATACTTGAGACTGTATGTACTCTATGCTTGCCCTCTCTCACTGAAACATACACAACTAAACTTTTGCTAAGTGTTTATGAGCAGAAGAAGCAATGCGTAATGCTTATCTCGACTTTATTGTCAATGCAGTTGCAGAGGCAGTTGGAGAGTGCTGATTTCGATACCAGTGCATCAATATTCACTCCGGAGCAGATCCAAGGGATTGTTGAGAAATACTCCAGTTCACATATTTCAAGAGGTGAGAGATTTATGTCGCATCCAGTCTTCTCCCTCTACTATAGCCGATGGTTGTATTCTGCCCATACACGAAGCATATAATTGCCATCCAGCTTACTTCATGTAATCTGCACTTTGCTCACTGAAAGACTACAAGTGTTCTAATTACATTGGCAGTGGCACCTGTTGAAACCGTCCGCCTGGCTCCCGCGGCGAACATCGCCGCCACCCCGCTATCGATTCCCACCCAAGCGGCTGGCCTCCTTGCGGTGGTGTTCTTCACCCTCTTTCATCACCATGAAGCAGATCGTCGTTGTGCCGCTGTCCGGCACTGGCTAGCTTGCAGAATTTATATAGGCCTTTCAATGTCCTCATTATCAAGGAGTTGTCTCAGAATCAATAAGCAAAGGCTAGCTTGCAGATGTGCAGATGGGGGACATGAAAGGAACGAAGGAAAGGGAACGGAACGAGCGAAGAAAGGCTGGGCTGGCTCCAATGGAGCTAGGACGGCGTGGAGTCAGCAGACGGGGGAGCGCAGGCGCTAGGCAGCGATCACGGGGCTCCACGTCTACCGTCGGGGCGGCATGCTCGATCTGCAGAGGACATGACGATGACAGGGGTATGTATCCCCTTGAAAGAAAATCAGTTCATAGAGCCTCTGTTTGGGTTTATTGTTTCTGAATTGTTGTCCCTGTTTCATGTTCACTAGAGAAACAAAAAGGTTACAAATTCATCTAATTTCAATGATCATGAAGAGGGGAACAAGTGATATGTATTCAAATTTGTGGTCTTTCGTCTGCCCATGATCTTTCTGTAGTACAAACATTCTTTTTCATATGCCTGCAACATTTGCGTTGAATTTATATGATGTTGCTCCTTAATTATTTACACTGATTGATGTACAGCAATATGAGTGCTGCCCTCTAGAGGAGCATCAAGCTCTAACACTATGCGCTTGCTCAAGTAGATCGAGAGCATCAACACCCGAAGGAGATATGGAGGGAGAGAAATAAGTATTATCCCCATTATTGCAATGCACAGGCTCTTTCTTTCTCGTTCTAGAATTTTTATAACTGCATTTGGGTGGACTATTTTGGTTTTTAAGTGACATTAATTACATTTCATTATGCTAATACTTACTTACCTTTTCTATTTGTTGAGACCAAATTTTGAGAATTAAACCAGTAGTGAATTCAATAGAATCTGAGACGCCTATAACCTTTGTGCAGGTCTGACATGAATAAGGCCGGTCGGTTTTGCAAGATTGAAAATGGTGTATCATGGCGCAACAATCATGATATCGATCAAATGTGAGGCCTCTTTCTAACAATCATGTATGACGGCCATTTTTTGTTTGTTTACTGTCTACTGTAGCATCACATCGCATATTTAAATACGAGGGGACACATTACAAAACAACCATACTGTATATCACTGTCCAGCACTTCACTTACTGCAACTTGATGGTCTACCTTCATCTTCATAAAGGGCCCATTTTTTGCATGCTATTATAGCTTAGAAAGAGCAATCTCCCCTGCTCTAACTTATTCTCTTAGTTGTCAGAGTGCAATTACTTTTACCATGAGTGAATATGTTCCCTTTTCTTCATTCATTTTGCTCAATATATACATGCAGGACTATGTTTTCTGAAGAATATCCAATAGTAAAGAGGGATTTGGCAGTTTACTTTACCTGATACATCAATCCCTTGCTCTAGCTGTTGTCTGTAGTGAAAAAGGGATTATTTGGCTTTTAGCCAATGTCTAACCAATTTATTAGAGCAACATATATATTAGTTGGGCCATCATACCAAATTACTTACGTATTTGTGCTCTTTTCTGTAGTTATTTTCTCCAAGCAAAAATCATAGGCCATGCCAACATATTTTACTGTGTCTATAACTACCTCCCTGTTGCCAACAATAGTCACTATAGCACTCTTTTACATGTTTCTTTCCACACCCTGTTTTGATTTCTAACTATCTTCTGACATAGGGACGAATCACATCACAAGAGATACAAGACCTGTTCCTGATTTACGAAAGACAAAACTTGACACTGGTACATCACTGGGCAGTGTGTTAAACTTTGCTATTTCATATACATGGGAAATTTCATTCAGATCTGAGTTGCAATCATGCCATGTATGCAAAGTGGTTTTTTTCTTCAAATTTCAAAGCACACACATGTATTTATTTTGTACCCGTTGCAACGCACGGGCATTTTTGCTAGTTATAGACAAACCGTCTAATTTGCATAGTAGTCCTTGTTGACACACGGTAAGGTATGTCTCCGAGAGCATTATTATAAGTTGGCTAAATTAAACAAACTGGGAAGCTGAATTCAACACACGAATACTGAAACCCGAAGCAAATTTGCTTTAGGCAGATAGCTTGAGCAGGAAGGTAGGCAATTATAGTAGGTGTGTTCTCACGATTGTGCCCTGCAGAGAACATGCAACAAAATCCAAGTTAGATCATGCCAGCACTTGAGAAAAGTGGGACACGTGACTTTAATACTAGGACTGCCTTAACCTTAGATTATTTCCAAAGCAAAATTATGTTGTTTTGGGCTGGCTACCATAAGCCTAAGTTATGTTTATTCTTGAGAAATTTGAATTAAATTTCCATAGCTGCGGGTTTATGAGTCTCGAAATAGCTTCTTTGAAAGGCATTATAAATCTCATCGGCAAATTAGCATATGTTTTACATGAGATGGAAGAGAGTACGTACTTGGGATAGATGTTTGCTGATCCAACTACAAGCCCGAACCACCTGCCTGCAGTAGTGGCGAAATGCTGAGAAGAGAATAAATGGATTCCTCATGCTCAAAAGCTTTGACGTCAAAACGAAAGAACCAATAGTTCTCAAGCTTCAATGCCGTCTCTACTACTTCTTTCAGTGCATTTTCCATTTCATGCTTCAGGAAAATGTTGATGTACTCTTGGTCCTCATCCATCATCCAGTTCATTTGTTGAATCACCACCCTTCTTATGCCTGGAGTATCGGAAGTTGGAGACTTGTACACTTCCAGTATCTTTGTAAGCATCTGGACGAACATATCGTCTGTAATCTCAGCACTCCTCAGCGCATCGGTGAACTGCTTTGCATTCCCGCTGATGCAAATTTGCATGCACAGGCCAATAAAGCTCTCCAGCAGCTTGCCTTGTTCAGTTATCAGCGCCTCTATCTCCTGTGTATACAGCGCATATAAGGATAATACTATTCCAACAAAATATAAATTTCAAAGGAAAACTAGTTGAATCGGAATAACAGGCCCTATGAATTTACTATGTTAAACAGGGAAGATGGAGAAATCTGTTTTCTTACATGACCAGAAGGTTCATCAGCACAACCTATCGCTTCTATTTTATCCGATGCAATCTTGATTGCTTCCAATACCTGTGACAGCATTCATATACTTGTCATCCCCAAAAATCAAATGTATACCAGTGAGTTTAAAATAAAATATGGATTTATCATGCAAGGGTGATATATATGTATATGCACCATTTCAAGCATAATATGCACGGGCGGCTCCAGGAATTTGCAACCGGGTATTCATGTGTATTCATTTTGCCAAAATCATTGCTGTTTTTCGAAAATTGTCACTATTTTGCCAAAATCAACACTGTTTTGTAAACATCATGGGTATTCACATGAAGACCCAAGAATACCCCTAGCGCCGCCCCTGATAATATGTCAAATGAAGATAAATAAAAACTACTCCTCTGTCCCATAATATAAGAGCATTTTTGGCACTACATTAGTGTAAAAAACGCTCTTATATTATGGGATGGAGGGAGTATATGCTTCAGCAGAAGGAAGTGTAAGATAACCAAAGCCAACCTTTTTTATTTTTCGCATATGGGTGCAAAATAGATAAAAGTTAATTTTCTGTTCCAAGATTTGAATCAGGATAGGTGCTGCTTAGCAGTTACCTTTGGTAGAGCTTTGTTGATTATCTCCAGCTGATCACCATATTCTGCTCCCCGGTAACTCCGCAGATTCTGCAGGAATTTTGCCACCATAATTCTATGCTCTGCAGACTCATCAGAGAGCAGCGAGACAATTCGCTGCATGCCTTCAAGCTTATTTTCTGACAATACTGGCTTGATGCTCCTTTCACTCACTATACTGAGCTCGCCGTTTTCTTTGGTAGGAGCAGTGAGCAATACCAACGCTTCGGCTGCCAACACTCTCATGGAGCTTTCTTGGACGTCATCAATTTCTTCAGCTAGGAGACCGATGAGTTTCCGGATGATTAGGTGTGACCTTTCTATCTCCTTTCTCGCAGTGTCATTTGAAGCTAGGCATGCAAGGATGTCTGCTGCTTGAGCAAGCATCTGTGGTTCACTTTCAGGATGATCTATGAAGAACTTGCCAATATTCCTTATGGTGTACATATTACTAGACACTTGGCACCTGAGCTCCTCGCCGGTCTCACCAGCTGTGCTCACAAGCTTGCGCAAGACTTCTAGTGAGTTTTCGACTATCTTTTTATCAATATCAAAATCTAGCTTTTCATCTTGGCAGCTTGTAATGTGTATGATCTTGGAGAGCAGGTTCTTGGCATTCTTCACCTCCGCACAGTTTTCTGGATTAGTCAGGAGGTTGTCGAGAATATCCACACCAAGCAATTTGAGCTCTTTGCTTGCACAGGTTGAATTGCTGGAACTTCCACTGGTCTTGGTCCTGCGTGCGCTAAGCAGTGAAGAAATAGATTGAAAAATACCAGGAAAGTTCTCGACTTGAAGGCCAGGTGCGAGCTCCAGCAGTATGCGCGCAGCATGCCCTCTGGTGTCTTGTTCCACCTCTCTGTCCAAGCCCATCATGTATACTGCTTTCTCGACGGTATCAAGAGAAGATCGAATCTTGGTGAGCACCTTTTCTTTGTAGCATTCATCTTCGTGTTCCCTGCTTCTGAGGAGGTGGTCAAGAATACGAATTCCCAGCAGCTGGTCGTCCAGTGGGTCAGAGTTCAGTAGCTGCTTTGCAAAGGAAACCAAGTCCATGTTGACTGCTTCACGAAGATCACCATTGATGCATTTCAGAACGCATGCCTGTAGATAGCGAGAAAGAGCTAGAAACCCCCAGATGTCTAGCTTGTACTTCATACAGACTAGAGTTATCCGTTTCAACGGGTTTGCCAGTATCCCAGTTAGGAAATAGAGAATGCATTGGCTGAGCACTAATGCATAGAAGATGTTCAGAGACCACCTAATGTTCTTATGATCATAGTTCCCTTGATTCTGTTGATCCACATAATCTTGCCTTTTCAGACGCAATGAAGACATAACAATGCAAGCAATGAGTGCGGCTAGCTGCACTTGTCCAAGGACACTTGAGAAGAGGACTGCAAAGCAAGATCTACCAGATATGAAGACACCTTTTAACTCGTGCAATGCCAGAAGCTTGTCACTTAAGGACTCTGCAGGGCTTGCATGCCTCCGCCAACTTCCACGCCCGAGGACCGCAATTTTTTCCGCTTTTATCATTGTTTCAGGTAGGCGAAGGAAGAACTGGTCCTCGGCTTTCACATTGTTAAAAAGCCTGCCAATTGAAAAACAAATTATATATGCAAAATAAAGCCGGGATCAACATATAATCATTGATGTAGTGATCTTTATAAGGTTGCCCATAATGAGAGTATTATAGCTAGTATCATGCATGTCAATTAGTCAATTTTAATAAGGTGACATAAAATTAAATAAAGAAAGAGATGATTGGGTATCATACACTAATATCATATGCATGATACTAACTTATGATGTTACCCACTACAGGCAGCCTAACCGACAAATCACAACTAGTGAATCTTTGTTAGAGCACAATTAGTAGATTTTGTCTTACTATTAATCTGATTTTAATACAGGACCCAACCGAACATTTACCATTTGTCAGATGAAACTTTTGATCAACATATCACATCTTTTCAATTGGATCTACTTAATCGAATTGGCCTATTAGGTCAAAGTGGCACCATTGCCCATTGTTGTCCCTGAGGACGCACCGTCGCTTGTCGAGCCTGACCGCCACACTTCGAAGTGCCGCCCCACACAACACACACGCCGCGCTCACAGCCCCTGCAACGTGTCGAACGACACGGTACCCACAAGGGCCACCGTCGGCCCACTGGTGTAGGCATGAATAGGTGGTCCTTTATCTATATCTATACCTACTAGGTATGCCGAGGGTAAATATGTATTAAGACCATAAAGCAACCATACATGACAAATCTTGATGCAAAATAAATAAACAAAATAAAACTATGTTTCATTATATAAAGCGTAAATTTCTTGTTATTTATTAAACTTGCAAAATAGGTATGTGCCTATAATTGATCCGCTTTATTTGATTCCAAAGATAAGAGATTGGTTGATATTTATTTTTCTACAGACACGAAATTTATTCCTATTTATTAATTACCAAATACTCCCTCCGTAAACTAATATAAGAGCGTTTAGATCACTATTTTAGTGATCTAAACACTCTTATATTAGTTTACAGAGGGAGTATATCTGACCAGTTGTCAGGTTTATCATAAGAAACAATTTATATATGTGTCATGAATGTATTTCTGTATATAAGGTAGATTCGTTTACTGGGTTGCCAAAGACTGATTTGCTGAAAGCCAATAGGGATGCAAATTCGAGAGAAATCGGTCGAGGGTGGGAGGTTGGAGGAAGGCTTGGTGGGAAGAAAGTGAAACATGGAACCTTGTGTTCTTGTTAAGTAGTAGAGACAGAGATAGAGATATTTATACTTCTATTCTTCTTCTCTAATATCCCCTCCCTTCCTTTACGTAACTGTGTATTCATTTTCTGATAAAATTTGACAATGTAAGATGTGCTTTTTCAAATTCCTCGTAATTTCTTTTTAGCCCTCCAGAAAAAGCAAAGTATGTCTCTCAGGCTGGAAATAAAGCCAGTTGGGGTATGCTAACGCTAGTGACACAGTCAATTGTCATAGCATGCCTCGCGGGCTGGATTTTGGGAATGGGCTTCGGCCTGTTAGAAAAAAGAAAGGAAAATATACTTCCCCCCTCAGATTCCCCCTTTTCACGGATCAAATCTCCCTTGAGTCTAAAACCAGTTGAATCACCCCGTCAACTCCGTCAAACCGTATCAATCCGCCCATTAGTTTTGCTCTGAATTGTATGCAATTTTGGATTAGAGCATGTTAACTTGACAAAAAGGTGGATGAAGGGTGGTGCGATGCTCACCGGTGGTGAAGGGTGGCCGGCGGGGTCGAGACACTATGGATCGACGGAGATCGATGATGGGAGTCCTGTGGTGGGTAGAACATCCTCAAGGGGTCATGGTATCAGCGGTGGTGGTGAGGTCGTCGGACGACCAGATAAAAGGGTCATTTTCATTTAGTGTTGAAAACAAAAGCCCAATTAGGGTTTGCAAATACTAGCGACCCGTTAGTTGCCACATCACTCCTCTTGGGGTGGATTGTGGGAACAAGCTTCAGTATGTTAGAAATCTATATCTAATAATAAAGAAAGTATGTATTCTTGGTCCGTCATTGCTATTTTGCAGAAAACCTTATGATATTTCTGGTAATCAATGGACAGTACAATTTTAAGTAAGATTTTCTCTTTTGCAAAAAACTCTCTGATGTTTTTGGTAATCAACCCATAGACCAGTTTTAAGTCAGATTTAGGAAACCCCATGATAATTGGGTTAATAAACCCGCATTGCATATTAAAAGCTTTTTAAAATATCATATATTTTAAACCCTAACTCCAAATTTAACATGTTATATATGAAATTTGATTAGGAAAAGGTGTAGAATTTGAATATAATGTTATTTTACCATTAACTATTTAAAAAATGCTATTTAAGATGGAACCTTAATCAATAGTGCATGATCCATCTTTCTTTCATACCGATACGGATCCAGATAGGAAATGAACACCATAGCAAAACCAGGATTGAAGACAAAAAACCATCTATAACTAGGCATGCACACCTCACAAAAACCTCACAAAGAAAAGGTGATTTCTCATCTTATGCCGAGAGAAAAAATGCCTTAGGATTAACAACATTCAAACACCTTGTCATTGTGTGAGCATTGAGGCCACCATCAGCGAGGATTAGAACAAGGATAAGTGAAAACACAGATGGGATGCCATGTGTTGAAAGAAAAGAAATGGACCTATTGGGATGTTGATTCATGGTTGTTGGGTTAGGGGAGTGGTATTTTTTTCTCCTTTGCAACGCATAGGCTCTTTTGCTAGTAATAATAAAATTAAAACATGAGAATGGCAAACAGATCAGCTTGCTGGGACTGGCACATTGAACAAGAGAGAAATTCGGGAAAACTAAAACTAAAATTACTAATAAGGTACACGTGCATTGCACGCATGAGATTTGGCAATCAAATTATGAATAAATACCACACCATAGCATGTAAACACTGATTCATATATGCATGATGTTGATGTTCGTTTAATTCTTATAGTTCATCTTATTCAAAATCAATAAGTTTTATAAAAATGTTAATCTATTTGAAGATTCATAGAATTGTGCATTGTAGAGCATAAAGTAAAAATAAATAATGGCAATTCATTTAGAAAAAAAATTGGGCAATTATGATACAGAAAATTCTAGAACAAAGGAGAAGTGCTTGTGTTTTGAGATTTGTGCATTATGCTAAGTTCAACCATGTAGTCATCTAGATTATAAATGTGACATAATGTGGTGGAATGTAGATGATATCCAATGGCTTAATACCAGCTCGACTCTGGCCAGCACCTGAAGGGGCGATGTTAGCCACGCCGCCGGCAACGATGTCAACTCAGCCACCAGGTAACACTTTCCTCTGTTGCTTCCACGGATCCACCTCGCTGAGCTCTTGCTACTGCTTGTGTGTGCTTGTGTGCGCGCTACTGCTGCTGTTTTCTTATGCGCGTGCATGTGCTTCTGCTGATGTTTGCTTGTACGCTGCTACGACCACTTCTTGCTTCTCTTGGGTTTCTGTGTTTATTTTTCGCTTTTCTTTGGACTTCCTTTCAGCACGTGTTTACTTTTTTGAATACACGTTGTACATTTTTTGTCTACACATGGACCATTTTTGTGATACACATTGAACACTTCTGAAATATATGATGTACTTTTTCTAAATACATGTTAATCATTTTACAGGTACACGTTGAAACTTGTTTTTTGAATGATACAAAACATTAATTTAAAACATATTGAATATTTTTTAAATTGTATGAACATTTTACTAAAATGTCACGATTATATTTTTTAAATGCTTGATTTTTAATATGTTAGGTACATTTTTTAATGTTACAAAATATTATTTTAGAATTACATGATTTTTCTAAAATTTTATATACATTTTTTTAAAAATACCATGATTTTTTTAATGTGTGACATTTTTTGAGTGCCGTTAACATCTTTTAGAAGTTGCGGGGACATTTAGGGAGTGTTGCAGGCTACGATGCACTCTCTATCGCTGTAAATGATACGTAGCCGCTCCCGAAATGGAGGGCTTGGTCGTTAGTTGGTTTGGGCCTGGTTCTATTGTTGGGCTATGCATAGTTCCCTATTCACTAAGATGAAGAGATGAAGAATTGTTGCGGCCGATTGCGAAGTGGTCGTGGAAGATTTACAGAAGAACAATTCTACGAGCTACGGTGCAATTATACATGAAATAATAGCCCACTCTTCAGCTTTTGATTTTGTAGTTTTAGACATGAATTTAGGAGCTCCAACTATGAAGCTCACAACTTTCCGAGGCATGCATTATCTCTCGGTGGTGGCCGCCGTGTCTGGTTAGGCCATCCCGGGAATCTACCTATCGTCCCTGTAAACATTGTGATGAATTAATAAAGCCTCACGACGTTGCTTTAAAAAAATGAGAGCTCCTGTACTATGCCTGTAGACATCAAACAAGGCCCCTTTCACAGAAGGAGATGGACGAGGAAAGGAATTACTTGAAGGCCAAAGAAATGGAGGAGAGGAGGGAAGCCAAGGAGAGGAGAACGACGACAAAGGAGAGGAGGGCCAAAGTTGAGCAAGGTGGCCTAAAAAGAAAGAATCACAGAGCATGGAAAATGAGCAAAAGCTCATGTTCATGGACCGAAGTACTCTCTAATACTTAGAGCTTTGATGCAGTCAAGTGTTGGCGATGAGGTCTATGTGAGGCTCCATGGGAGGGTTTGAAGGCTTTGGAGGGTGGCATGTGAGGGTTCATGGGTGGCAATGGAAACAATGGTGCCAATGGTGCCAATGGATAGATTGCAAGCACTAGTGGTGGCAATAGAGTTAATGACATTTGAGAGCTCTATGCATTCATATTCTAGGCACTTTCGTTTGTGTTTGTGTTTGTGTTCCACGATGCTTGCGGTTTTAGGCTTAAATTCGATCTTGAATTTGAGATATTATGGATTTAACATGAATTTGAAATATTGTTGATTATGTGTGTTGCAATGTTGCAAAGTTTAATTATGATGTCATAGTTTGTTTGAATATATATGTAATTGTGTAGCGAAGACGAAGGCCAAATTTTAGGGCACCCATTTTTGTTCTGCTGAAAAGGCAGAAACTTTTCTAGTAATAAAAAACTTCTCTCCCCACACTTAAACTCAGTTTTAAGCCATTAAATAAATGGGCTACTGTTGAAGATGTTCTAATTTGTAGCATGTGTGACCTTACTCTGTAAAACAGAAAGCCTATTCGTAGTTACATCCTTTACAAAAAGTTTCATAGCCCTATTAATACTAACATGTGATTACTCATAAGTTTATATGCCACCACCGCCTCCTCTCTAAGAAAAAAACTTAGTGTTCGTCCGTCTCTTGCTAGTGCCGCTGCCGGCTCGTCTCGTCTCCGGTGGCCTTAGAGTCATGGAGGCGTAGTGGACCTCGGCCCTGCCTGCGGGAGGGATCTTGCTTCAGTTTTAGGTGTTTTTGTGTGTTCATTTACGGTTTCTGTCCTGCTCAAGAAGACGAGGTGGTGGTGACTCCCTGAAGATGGAATAAGGTTCTACCAGCCTAGCCTCCGTTCTGATGATACATCTACCATCGCTGGAGGATGTGTGGAGATGTGTCTCCGGCAGATCTCGCGAGATTCGGTCGATGCTGGTCTTTGTGGATTTGCTTGGATCCAATCTTTGCTTGTCTTCGTTCGTGTGTATAGAGATTGGATCCATTCTATCTATGCACTTCTCTTCATCGATGGCGACTGCTGTTCTGGTTCACTGGTCCTTTGAAGCCTTAGCATGCATGACAACTTTCCGACTGTCTACTACAATAAGTTTGGCCCGGATTCCGTGAGGGAGGGGTGATAACGGCGACATGCCTTCTATTCGCTTCAGTGCTTATAGTTGTCGCTAGGTAGTCTACGGACAAGGATGTAATTTTTGTTATTTCTGTATTCTTTGTATTGCCATAGCATGATGAATAGATAGGAAGTTTCTGGAAAAAAGAAAAAAAAGTATACATAGAGTGGGATGAGAATAACCACCTCAAGCAAGTTGTGGGAATAATTGTCACTACATATAACTAAAGTCATCTCCAACGCTGATATGCAAATCGGACACAGTATCCTTGCGTGGATCGGTGGGGACCAGTCCAAGGACAATGATGTGGGAGCCGGCCATCCAACCGTGCCCACATACGTTTCAAAGTGAATTTGAAAAAATTGGACAAATTTCATGCAAAATAAGATGGAATTCACTTAACTTCAAACATAATTTACATAAGACGGATAGTATTTTGTCCGTTTAACTAAAAACCTAAACTGCCCTATACTTGACGGTGACCTCGTACGCCATGCTGCGCTGGCCGTGGCACTATCATTGTCGTCCTCGTCGAAGTCGTCGTCGTCGAGCGTCGGTAGGGTGCGGGGTTGTGGCAGGGCTTCCCGACCGCTACCTGGCGCTCACAGATGATCTTCTCCGCTTGGTCCTGCACTGCGCGCAGTGCGGCCGCGGCCACCGCGAACATGGGCGGCGGAGAGACGGGCTACATAAGTCGACGGAGGCACTAGAGACCACTCCTTGTCGATGCGGCGGAGACGGTGCTTGCTCGTCTTCGTCGTGTTCTTCAACCGTTCAAGGGCCCATGCTATTGCGAGCTCTAGGCCCACGGTGATTTGTGGTCGTGACACGTCGGAGTCAGGTAACTCCACCAGGCGTGTGGCATTGCGCATGTCCCCGCTCCTTGTCTGCATTCATGTGCGGGTCACAACGCTCCTGGAGGACGAGCTGTCGCCGCCATTACTACTTCTGCGGCAGTAGCCGATCACCGGCGCCGAGATCGCGTGGGGCAGGCCGCCACTAGAGCGGGTAGGCGGTGGCGACAACCGCTCCTCCTTGACGCGGTAGGTAGGTGGCGATAGCCACTCCTCCTTAACGCGACATCCGATTTCGATGTCGCGGTTGCGTGGGCGAGAGCGGGGAGGGGAAGAAGGCTCCAACTTGATGGTGCGAAGAAGTGGCTCCGGAGGCGCCGCTCGACCGAGGCTGGGGAGGAGCGAGCGTCGGAGCATGAGCTCCATTTGCTCCTTGTACTCGACGTTCTTCACCGCATACACTATATCTTGCGAGAGGACGCATGTTTGCGGTGGTGCTGATGCGGTGGCTAGTCCTCCTCGTCACTGGAGGAGATGATGATCTCCTCCTTCGTGGAGGAGTCAGTGTTGAGGAGTTGGTCACCGGAGAAGAGCGAGGGCGGCGGTGCCACAATCCGGAGCCAAGGCCGAGGACTTGCCCATTGCTGGTGAGTGTTGGAAGATGGGAGAAGCGGAGGTGCGCAAAGATATGGAGTGAAGAGTACGGTGTGGATGTGGGCGTCGCCAGTGCCGGTGCCGTGCTTAAATAGCCGCGCGCGTCCAGGCGAACATATGGTTAGCCTGCTTCATTGCGACGCAGAGGCCGAAATTGGTTTCTCAGGACGACGTGTTCACATTGAAGCAGTGTTGCCTGAGAGGTCACATCGCGCAGCATCAATGTTGGCCACTGCAGCTCTGGGCCGGTATGAATGCGATGCGGGAAGCGGCGCATCCATCGAAGAGAAAGTGTGGGAGAAGGTTTTAGATGGGATCAGGTTGTGAACACGTGCGCGGCAGTGGTCCGTACGATGACAAGCCACCCCTACAAACGGTTTGCTTTTGGTTGACGTGAAAAAGAATGTCCGGACCAGTTCGCGGATGGATGCAGAACCATGTTGTATGACAAAATATATTCGGACCGTACGATTTAAAAAGATGCGAGGGAGTTTGAGGGTTATTGTTGGAGATGCTTGGGCCAGGTGTGTGGACAGCGTGGTAATGGAACGTCTGGCTCGGTTGCTCGGCTCAGCGGGCGCAGTGAAGCACACACTCGGTCGGTGGCTCGGCGACACGGGCAGCGTGACAACGACGCATGGTGATAGGCTTCAGATCTCCGCCACATCCTCCGCTCTCTTGTCTACTGCGGCCGTTGGCTTCCCAACGTCGTTCCATGCTGCTACATTCACCTCGTCAGCACCCGGTGTTGTGCGCTGCTTGGCGTCGTTTCAGGTGGTGTTTGATTTTCTAGTTCTATGATTTTTTCTAGTTCTAACTAAAAAGTCTCTAATTCTTAAAAAGTTTCTCTTTGTTTGTTTTCAGAAACTAAAAAGTTCCTAGTCTCTTCCTAGAGGCTATTAAATGACCATGTTGCCCCTAGTATATAGAAAAATTACAATCAAACAACACCATGGGGTGGCGGGCCAATGGGTGCATGGAGGGGCATTGTTGGAAAAGTCCCAAAAAAACTCTCCATTAAAGTCTTCTTCATTTAGTCCTAAATACCTAGTTTAGTCCCTGAAAAGTCCCTCCCGTTTAATAAAAAAATCTATAAAAGGAACTTTTTTTAATCCCTACATAAAAAAAGTCCCTCGAAACAAACTCCCCCTCTGGCCAACAGGCACGCAGCTAGTCCACTTCCTACCCCACCGTGCCTAGCCGTCCGAACCTTTTTTAGATGAAAGGCATCAGTCTGATTTTATAAAGGAAGCCATCAGGCAGCGTATTTTCTCTGGTTCTTTTTAATTTACATATAAGCTTCATCTAAAGTTAAAATATCTCTACTTTAACCAAATATATAAAAAAAAGTATAAACATTCACAATGCCAAATCAATATTGTTAGACTCGTTATAAAATGCACTTTCATAATATATACATTTGGTATTGTATATGTTGATATTTTTTAATATAAATTTGGTCAAACTTTTCAATGTTTGATTTGACACAAATATACGCAGAGTAAAAATGACCGGAAGGAGTACAGTATAACCAAACATAAGATAGAGTCGGTCACACTAGTGCAGAATCGGGTTTTAGTCCCGATTCGTACGGACCTTTAGTCCTGGTTCTGCATCCGGCACTAAAGGGTGTTAGAGTTGTGTCGAATATTATTGTACAAGTTAGGTTACAGTTGGACTTGGAGTCGTACGGTGTGTGGACAGGATATGGAGTCGTGTCCAAGTAGGACACTTGTATCCTAGGCCTCTCATATATAGCGGGGGTAGACACACGATGTAACCTATGCCAACATAATAGCACGGGCACGCGGGGGAGCCGGCGGCGTGTGCCGGCGCCCGGGCGGCCGGGGTGCGGTATTGTGACGGTGTTACGGGGAGGAGCGCCCGTAGTCAGGCCCCGGGGATGTAGCCATGATGGTGAACCTCGTTAACAAATCTCGGTGTCGTGCTCGTGTGATTGCTTGGTCCTCGGTAGATCAACGGAGCGCCTCGGATTTATTCTAACAAGTGGTATCATGAGCAAGGTTTGATTTGAGGTTGCGGTTTGTTGATCTAGAGGTTGCAAATTTCGTGTTGATCGTGTGGAAGCAATTAAAGATCGGATCGTATGTACGGCCATGAAAGCCGTCCAGAAGCGATCGAGTCGGACTGCGTGACACATGATTACGAATTATTGGCAAGGTAAAAGTGATGGGGAGCACGCGGCGCTCGACGAGATGCATCCAGCTAGCAGCAGATAGACCTAGCGGACGGCAGTGGCGAGAAGATCTATTCAATCGATCGGGGAAGGTGTAGTATGTGTCGTGCACGGAAGCATCCACTGCCACATTCAGATCGATTAGTTTGATCGATGGGGAGGCGGCAGCGTGCAGATGGCTAGGGCAGGCGGCCCACTCTGTGGCGCAAGGCCCAGCGGTGCCAGGCAGGCCCAAGACCGTGGTTTCCACGTTCCAGGAGCTGGTCTCCAGCGCGACGTGCACGTGAGCGGTGGGCGCGCGGGCAAGGCAGGTGACGCAGCTGGAGCCTGGAGCGCTAGCAAGGCGCAGGCCTAGGTGAGCTACTGTGCGTCAGATATGCATGCGTGGCATGGCTGATGCTAGAAGTGCAAAGGCGTAAGAGATTTGTTTGAAAAAAGGGCGTCACATGTGGTGTGCTTGCCATCGGGTGCTTGAGAGAAAAAAGAAAAAAGGAAATTTGGGTCAGCTTGTGCCATGTTTGGGCACGGGAGGCTGCCACTGATATGTCGTTTTTGGGGTTTTCTCTGTGTTACATGATGGCAGCGGTCAATGCACTGCAGGAAATAAGGACGCGGAGTCGCATATCCATGAGAGATCAATGTCAATTGCGGAATGCCAAGTTGATCAAGATGGAGCACATGCGACGAGGATGGCGGCGTGCGTATATGGCTCGGAGGAGTCTGGAGCTCGTCGTGGCAGGGATCATGCATGCACATGGCGTCAAGGCAATGCACAGATGTGTGAGGCGGACACGACGCGGGGTGGAGCATGATTGCAGTCGGATATTTTTGGTTGGGTCGAACTGGACTGTCTGACAGATCGACGGAGATGTCGGTCAAAGTAGAAGACGGTGGTGATTTCAGCGACGACGACATAGGAGCGTGATGCTGATGGTGGCCGACTTCTGGGGCGTGGAAACACGTGGTGCAAACCTGAAGGCTTGTGCGGCTTCGACAGACTATGGCGCAGGGTTAATTCAAGACGGTGCACACATGCGAGCTTGAAGACGACAGGGCGTGGGGTAGCATGGCGCAGCTACATGGAGTCATGTTGAAGGTGGAGCTGAGGTTTGGTGGAAGACTTCACTCTGTGCTGATGGAGGGGCTACGGCGTAAGTCGACAGAGAGTCGAAGCCTATTTCAGCGGGATAGCGAGAGACATGTGGTTTCAGACTGGGTACCAGTGGTCTGATGGAGACGTGATACTCGGCATCGGTCGGTGATGATCGGTGGTTCTCTGCAGTAGGGGTCTGAGTGGTGTGGGTTCGCGACCTTGGGAGGCTCGACCAGGACAGCAGAGGCTCGACGCGGTGATAGCGGCGAGGCGTGCGGTAAGCACGGGACACAGCGACAGGCCAAGGCACTAATGGTGAGACATGTGGTCAGACAAAGTGTGCAGGGGGTGCTGAAGCAGTGTTGACGAGTACCAGATTCGAGTTGGTGACTGGGTCTATCGGTGCCGGTTGATGGACAAGAGTTGACCATGAAGAATCTGAGAAAGTGGCGGGAAGTCTGGAATTGTCAAAACAGAGAGAGTACATGGCCGTATATTCTGTGGTGTTCAGTGCACAAGGCAAAGTGCGGATGACAAATACAGAAGGAGGCGGAGTGCTATAGCGGTGGGACATGTCAGAGACTATCCGGAAGAAGGGTGAGACAACTGTGAATTCGACTCAGGGTAACACAGGGCGACGGTGAAATTCCTTCAAGTTTCAGATAGACGCTCAAGAAAGAGCGGTGGCATTGAGTTCAGGTAACTCTTATATGTGGCATCCAATATGCGAGTTGTTCATTTTCACGCAGACAGTGATCGGTGTGTGATAGTGTTGAATGGATCTCGGAAGTTGGGAGCACAAAATAGAGTAATGAGGAACTTAATTTTGCTCGAGGGTTGACTGTGAAGAAGACGAGAAGGGACTACAGTTGCAGGTGGAGTCACATGGAGTCTGAGAGTAGCAGCGGTGCTCATTGCATATCTCAAGTCCAATGTACATGGAGGCTCGACGCACGGACGAATTCAAGGTGGTGGAGAATATTTGCCAAGATGGAGTTTGTTAGAGTTGTGTCGAATATTATTGTACAAGTTAGGTTATAGTTGGACTTGAAGTCGTACGGTGTGTGGACAGGATATGGAGTCGTGTCCAAGTAGGACACTTGTATCCTAGGCCTCTCATATATAGCGGGGGTAGACACACGATGTAACCTATGCCAACATAATAGCACGGGCACACGGGGGAGCCGGCGGCGTGTGCCGGCGCCCGGGCGGCCGGGGTGCGGTATTGTGACGGTGTTACGGGGAGGAGCGCCCGTAGTCAGGCCCCGGGGATGTAGCCATGATGGTGAATCTCGTTAACAAATCTCGGTGTCGTGCTCGTGTGATTGCTTGGTCCTCGGTAGATCAACGGAGCGCCTCGGATTTATTCTAACAAAGGGTCGGGACTAAAGGTCCCCTCCCCTTTAGTCCCGGTTCAACACGACCCAGGACCAAAGGCCCTCCACGTGACATGAGCCCGCGCCGGGGGCTGGGGGACCTTTAGTCCCAGTTGGTAACACCAACGACTAAAGGAATTTTTTTGAATTTATTTTTGAATTTTTTTTCCGATTTCAAATTTCTGAATTATTTGACAATTTAATCTCTAATCACGCGTCATCACTACTCAAGTGTGGAGCACTCATTCCAAATCATCTAACTTTCCGACGGGTCACCCATCCCTCTCACTACTCCAGCCTGAGAATGCTTAACTTTTGAGTTTTATTTCTCCAAGTCTGCACTTGTTGCTTTCCTGACAATAGTAAACTGTCAATCCTATTAATCCTTAGGAGTTTAGTTTGAGCATGAAGTCACACATTTCACCGTTTGAGTTCGAAACTATTATTGTAAAAACAATAATTATTTATTAACACTAATATTTCTTGAGTAAGTAGTTTGGCCATGATTTGACCAAAGTTTGACCAAAATTAACTAAAATTTAAGCATAACTTTTTTTCCTTTCAGAATTTGTGGATTCTAAAAATTTATGAAACGCCCTACGGTGGTCGAAATCGGAATTGGTTTTTCGTGCTGAACATTTTGATATATTATACATTTTTTTCGACATCATATGCAAAAGTTATGGTCATTTTACTTTTTCATAACACTTTTTTGCAAAACATGTCGAAATTCATATTTTAAATTTCCCTAACTAGTAGATGTAGTAACACAACTACATATCGAAGGATTTTAATTTTTGAAGTTTTTACCATTTTATTTTGTTTTTTTTTTCAAAACTGAAAAGGCGATAAGGAGGGTAGAGTTTGAAAATTGCAGAACCCCTCTAGTCCGGGTTGGAGCCACCAACCGGGATACCCCTTTAGTCCCACAGTCCCGGTTTGTGTTACAAATCGAGACTAAAGGGGCCCGTGGGCCCCCGGCCTGCCACCATCCCTTTAGTCCCGGTTTGTGACACAAATCGGGACTACAAATGAACCGGGACTAATGCATAGCCGTTTGAACCGGGACTAATAAGGTGAACATTAGGTCATTTTTCTACTAATGTCACAATCACAAAGACAATACAAAAGTACATGGCGCACAGGCCAGAGACAAGCGGCGCGCAGGCTGATTACCTAAGAAAGTATGTAGAGTATAGGCCACCACCTAGAACCAAACATTTCCGCTTCGGTATACCCTCGTAAATACATCAACGGACAAGATCTCTCCATACCCTTTTAGTCCCGATTTGTGACACAAATCGGGACTATAAATAAACCGGGACTAATGCATAGCCGTTTGAACCGGAACTAATAAGGTGAACATTAGGTCATTTTTCTACTAATGTCACAATCACAAAGACAATACAAAAGTACATGGCGCACAGGCCAGAGACAAGCGGCGCGCAGGCTGATTACCTAAGAAAGTATGTAGAGTATAGGCCACCACCTAGAACCAAACATTTCCGCTTCGGTATACCCTCGTAAATACATTAACGGACAAGATCTCTCCATACCTCTTCATAATAAAGGGCATGATGGTCTTTTTTAAAAACACTTCAAATAATTAGTGAGGAAAAAGGGAGAAGCCAGGATTTGAACCCGGCTCTGCAGGATGTAGGGTCGCACAAACCACTAACCCACTGTAGAAGTTGCACTAAAACAACAGGGCGCAACCTATTAAAGGAAAAGTGCCGGTTATTCCACTGACTTTTTTGGTTTTTTCTAATTTTGTTTTCTCAAAGTAATTTCAGGATTTCTCTGTATTTACTGTGCTTTTTTATTTTTCCTTTGTTTGTTTCTAGATTTTCATCGGTCTTTTTTCTTTACTTCTTCGGTATTGTTTGGTTCTTTCTCGTTTTTATCAGTTTCTATGTTTTTTCTTGTTTTTTACTGTGTAGTCATACACAATTTTGGTATGTATCAAATGCATTTTTCTAATACACATTTGATAATTTTTAAATATAAAATTAACATTTTTTAAGATATAGTCAACATTTTTTTGTACACATTTAATATTTTTAAATGCTTCATTAACATTTTTCTAAATACAAGATTAAATGTTTTGAATATATCATCATTCATCACCATTATTTTCATACACATTTCACATATTTCAAATGCTTGATTAACATTTTTGGACTACAATTTTAACATTTTTGCAATATGTGTTCAACATTATTTCTGCACACATTTAATATTTTTCAAATGCTGGATTAACATTGTTGAAATACTTGTTTTGGATTTTCTTCAAATGCTTGGATTAATATTTTTAAATACAAGTTTATTAATTTTTAATACATGGTTAACATATTTTTTCTATACACGTTTAACATTTTTCAAATGTTTCATTAACATGTTTTAAGTACTTGTTTAACTTTTTTTCCAAATGCTTGGATTAAATTTTATAAAAACATCTCCAACTTTTTTCACACACATTATATATTTATTGTATACATGAGAAACATTTTTTTTACACATTTAACATTTTTCAAATGCTTGGTTAACAATTTTAGTGTTGGATGGGAAATGTTCTTCCAATATACTTATTTAGAATATTTGATGCATAAATGAAAGTAAAAAAATGAAAACAGCAACGTGAAAAAATGAGGTTCTGCCCTCCCGCTCGTTTGGGCCTCGCTTGAAAAAAACACTTAAAATAATTATAGAAGAAAAAGGCAGATGCCTACGTAGCTTCCGGCTTAATGCGAGGCTTCCCTATGTTTCACTATAAGAGAAAAAAGGGGAACCCCTGATTCTTGGCCTGTGTACGTATAGCTCCTTTGAAAATAAGTTCACAAATTTGAAAATTGTTCGGGGGTTAAATTTTGAAATTTTATGAATTTGGAAAATGTTTGCGACTTTGAAAATTGTTGCGACTTCAAATTTCAAAAAGGTCATGAATTTGGAAAAAGTTGATGGATTTGAAAACGGTCAGAAGTTTTAAAAAGGTTGCGAATTTAAAAGTTGTTCACAAGTTAATTTTTTTTAAAGTAATGATCTTGAAAAAAGTTAACAATAATGTCGCAAATATGAAAATAATATGTTTCACAATTTTTAAAAATGTTCACCAATACAAAAGAAAGTTCTTGAAAAATAAAAAGAAAAAATAAACCAAAAAAGAAAAAGGAAAGAGAAAAAACTGAGCGAAAACTATGCGGCTACTGCAAAGCTCGGACTCGCCAGCGGGATGACTACAGAGCCACAGGGGATGCTTACTGGTAAAACTGACCAAAGGGACCATCTGGAGCTGTGATGATCACACACGGGAGCCAGAGCTCCGGCCAACGGAACATGCAGATGACTAGGAAGGATGACTAGGATGTTGCACAGTGGAGAGAAATCGAGTTAGGGATTTTTTTTTTGAGAAAAAAAATTAGGGGTGTAAACCGGGTCCTGTTTAAGCCCACTTATGATTTAACAGTCCAATACAATTTTTTTCTCCAGGAAAAATGAACTATTGAACTAGCTAAAAATAACTAAACCAAATTTACAGTCGCCGTTTATTTGCTATTTACATGCCTAAATCGAGCAGGAGGCTAAAGGATCATCTCACGTGTGGATTGGCTGCAGTGGTTGACCGGAGGCCGCCAAGGAGTTCTTTAGGGTCAGTGTTTTGGAAGTGGCAGCTAGGCTGTTCAAGTCCGCTTCCATCTATAAGGTTAGTCATAGCGGGGAGTAATTTAAAATAGTGTCATGCATATGACACTAGTTTATGTTACTATCTTCATAGTGTGAACTGTTATAGAAGTAGTGCCATATATGCTTGCATTTATTAGTTTATAGACTCAACTTTTTTTGAGAACCACTATATGATGGTAACATAAGATGTTACTTTAAGGCTGGTCATAGTGGAAGTAACATAGATGCCACATAAAAAAAATGGTGAGGTGGCAAGTAGTTAATGACGAGAGAGACAAATAAAGTAACATAATATGTTACCATCATATAGCGCTTCTCAATGCAAGATAAATCTACAAAGTAATAAATAAACACATCTGTGTTACCATGCATATGACACTACACACTATGAAGGTAGTAGTAATATAAACTCGTAACATATGCATTTTACTAGTCTAAATTACTCTACACTATAATCAGCCTAATAAAACACCTCTCTTATTAATTAGCTGTCATATAAGTAAACTTATTTTGAAATGTGTTATGTTACCAGCTAAGTTACTGTCACTACGGCTAGCCTAAACGAATGGAATATAAATCAAGCCAAATGTCCAGTATGGTTATTCTATCCAGTCTGGAGGTTAGATCCTCCCTGATGTTCTAAAAGTAATAATCATTGGAGGTGTTTGGAGCCTATCGTCGCTTGCTACGTCTCTCATGGTCAAATCTGACCATCACTTGTCATGATTCACTCCCATGGTGGTAGGACATGTACAGTTCGCTCTAGCATATTTAGAGCAAAGAAGATTAGCTACGTTGCGCGGATATTTTAGAAAGTGTGCGTATCCAGCCGGATACTGTCCGGATACTCGGATACTGCCCTGATATTGCCCGATACGTATTTTATAAGTATCTCTCGATATTTTGATTTTTTTTAAAAATAATGTTTGATATTGCTAGGATACTTCTGCGATACGTTTTGGATACCTGAAACCCCTCTTTCGACGTGAAATCCCCTCAATAATAAAGGCACATCTTTTGAAGATTTCCAACATGGGCGTGAGTTCATATGAAAATATGTCTGTCAATGTTTTTGTTCAATTGAAAGGTGAACAAGAGAGCATGGATGTATTGATTGGAACGGCAAACCTAGGCAAATCTCATTGCCAATTAATGGAAGTGGACTAAATGCAAGAAAAGAAAGGGGGTAATCGTATTGAGGCATGCTTTCATCTAGAAGCTCCTTAAATTTTTCTTCATTTTTGTAATAATTAATATAGGTAACATCTATATATAAACGTATCCGTGTATCCATGTTTTTAGAAAACTGACGTATCAAGCGTATCTCCGTATCGCGTATCCGATACGTATCCAAGTATCCGTGCAACATAGAAGATTAGTTGCTCTCTTTAAAAAAAAGATTTATTGCAAGGTAATTGTCTAAGAAAAAGTAAATACATCAAAAGCGAACGATTCGTATGTAAAAGAATGAGTGATATACCAGGTAGCTTCCATGAAGACGATGATGGTTACAAACCAGAAGTCCTTCTGCTTGATCAGAGTGGAGAAACCACCGAGTAGCACCACGGTGGCCCAGGCAAAAGCCAGCGCACCACAGCCACTCATCAGCTTGTAGAAGAAGGCCATCCGGACGGCCATGGTATTGATCTTCTCTTCCGGCAGCTTAAGATCATGTTTCGGAGGGTGGTGCTGGCTGTTTTCGTGACTGAGTTCTGCTTGGCTCGGCTGCTCCATTGCTGTGGCCTCTCTCTCTCTCTCTCTCTCTCTCTCTCTCTCTCTATTGACTGAGGGGCACCGTCATTTTATAGTGTCCATGCGTAGGTTCTTTCATCTTGCAAACGCGGGATTCCTCCACTTGATTTCCACCGTAGGATGCAATTCTCCGCGGTGTGTGCGGATTGGTCAACGAAACTTTTTTTCCACCGATACCAAGTTAGACTGAGCTGGAGGTTCGTTTTCTAAGCGGCAGCCCCTTGGCAGCTATAGCTAGTTTAGTGGCATAAAAAAACAGAATGGCGTTTTGGCACATGGGAGTGTGCGCTCCTGATTTTTAATATGTGTTTTAAACATATTTTAAAATGTCAAAAAATTGCAAACAAAAATTTGATACGTACATCTTAATATTGTACATGCTCACAACGTTGTTTTGTGAAAAACCAACAACTTATGTGTCGGATGTGAAAAAGACAAATTCTGATCTTAGAAAAAATGCTTTCACAAGACATCCTTTTGTCCCTTTTACACAAGCCACAAAAAATGTTGGTTTCTCCCAAACTTGACGTGCACACAAATAATGTCGAGATGTATGCGCCAAATTATTTTAGAAATGTTTTCACACTTTAAAATATTTTTTCGCGTGCAGGAGCGCGCGCTCCAGGGAGCACCAATGGATTTCCACATTACGAATTCCTTTTCTTTGCTATACGCTTATTGTGAGAACGCAATGAGCTGTCCTTCTCGAGCGGGGCTGTGTTTGAGTGTTGCGTTGGATGATAATGGTGGGCCCCAAATTTACATCTTTGAATAAGAATGGTGGCCCGTAACCCATCGCTATAGGAAAGCCTCATAGGTCACGTAGGATCGGATGTCAGAAAAAGTGATGCCTCATAGGCCATGTAGGATCAGATGTCAGAAAAAGTAGGTTCGAGTAGAGCAGCGGGATCCTCTGCAGGAGACGGGTGCTTGGGAAGAAAAAATGTGGTCCGATGCATAAAGCTAAAAAGGTTGAAATGAAAAGTAGGGACACATATGTGGTGTGAATCTTTATTTTCTATTCTTTGATGAGGTCCACTGATGATAGCTTGTATTGAGAAGAAAAAATCAATATAAATGACTCAAGTTACATTTTATCATGAAGCATCTGTATCCACATACTACCATTGTACATATGCCCTAAACCATCCTTGGTTACGTCAGAAGGGCACACGTGGGTGCATGTGCAAGCTCATAGCCTCATACGTACTATATACTACTCTGTACTAAAAACAAGTTTGAAATGAATGGAGCTTCGTTCGTACTTGGTCAAGTCAAGAAAAATATTAGGAGTCTACCTTGGAGCAACCACTACCGCCAGTTTTCATTGGATCCGTATGAATAAATACAAAATGACTTGACCATTAGCCGTACTATCAATTGGAATAGTAGTTTTTAGAAGGTCGATATTCAAATCTTTTAGAGGAAGGCCCTGGGCGACTCGGGGGCCTTCAACCCTAGGCACCGCCGCCGCCCTCTCCTTCTCCCCTCCTCGCGCCGCCGCCGGGTGAAACCCGCGTGGCAGACGGCGGCGGCGGCGGGACTCCCTCTCCCGACTCCCCTTTTTCCATGGGCGGCGGATCTAGGCGGCAGGCGACGGTATCCTGCGGCGGCAGGCCTCGGCGAGCGGTGGCGGGGCACGCGGCGGCGAGCCTCGGCAGGCGGTGGCGGCTGCGCACGGGGCTGATTCCGGGGCGGCGGCGAGGGCTTGGATCCATCGCGGATCTGACCTGTGGGCGCGGCCTCGGCCTCCCCTGCTCGGCCGGCGGGTCTCGGTGGGGGCTTCTCCGTGCTGAGATCTGGCAAGCGGGATCATCCAGATCCCGGCAAGGACGACGGCGACCCGTGCACGAGAGATGGAGGTCTTCGATCAGATCTGGGTGAAAACCTGCTATTGGCTTTTGCCAAGGCTGGCGATGGCGACGCTGTCTGCGTCGTTCCCTTCTTGAAGGCATCGCCGTGGAGATGTTCAAGGCCACTCTCTGCTACCTCCGGGGGAAACCCTAGATCAGTAGATCGGATGACGACGGCTCTCTGGTGTCGTTTCCCCCCTGGGGGTGTCATTCTTGGAGGTGCACACGGACTCGAGGGACTAGAGGACGGCGACTTTGGTGGAGCGGTGCTTCATCTTACACATTGATAGTGGCGGATCTCGGCGGCATGGTGCTGTGGAGACTCGGCGTCTGATGCGCGGAGATGGACTCGTGCAGGAGGAGGAAGCTGTCTGGCATCATGGGGGCGTCGATGGCAGAGTGGCCAGACAAGGTAGAAGCCTCAATATGATCTGAAGGCGGACCTGTGAAAGATGGCGGCGACGACACACGAGTGCGTCTGACCGGATTGTGCCCCAGACCCGGTATGTGGCTCGGCTGGGGTGTCCTGCTTTTGATGTTAGGCTTAGGTGAGTGGTTTGGGGTAGTGGCCCAGCTAGCACCCCTTCATCATATGGATAGGAGTAATGGCATATGTTGTCAAGATGATGGATTCAGGTATATTGTTTGTAATACTTTGTAAGGTCCTCGAGAATAATCAATAAAGTGGCCGTATGCATCTCCCAGATGCAGAGGCGGGGGGTCATCCTCCTTTTCTAAAAAAAATCTTTTAGAGGAAAAGGGCTCACACCATGGTTCCATGGCAATAACGAAACCACGAAACATTTGTTTTAGAGCTACAAGGCGCGCAGGGGGAATAAAACAGCAGAAAAGCTGCTCTAGCATGGAAACTCTAGACAGTCTACACTCCTGAAGGAGCAATAGAGCAAGAGAACGAAAGAAAAGTATCTATTACATCACACATCAGCGCAAGCTAAATTGGACATCAGAAAATTAAGCACCAGGCGCAACTTTTTAAACCTAGATCTTCAGAGCGAGATTCCAGTCCTGAAGCAAGATCTTGTCCCTCCAAAGCATTGGTTCAGGCCTAGCCAGGGTCCGGCCACAGAAGAAGGGGCGCCGCTCGTGCCATTTGTTCCAGTTTTTGCACCAGGAGACGACATCTCCTCTTGGCAGGATCCGCACACCTGATCTCCCACAAGGCCAAAAAGGAAGCCGTCCTTTGCCATAGAATCTGCATTCCAAGCCAAGGCACAACAATCGTTTCGATATCTCCGGAGAGTCCATAATGCAGCTGCATGAAGCACAATATCCGCAGTTTTATTGCAATTTCTAGCCCACCAATCAAGAAGCCCATGCGAGTTAAGCTCAATGTCGTCCCCTAGGGAGCCAAAAAAACTCTCTCCAAAGTTCTCTCGAAACCACACAATCGAAAAATAGATGATTAAGATATTCTAGTTCATTACAATAAAGACAGGTAGCATCTGCTACATATTGTCTTTTCAGAAGATTGTCCCTGGTTAGTAGCTTGTTCTTAACTAGCAACCAAAGGAAAATCTGAATTCTTTGAGGGACATTAGCTTTCCAAATCATCATAATATTATCTGGAATCACTCTAAAATTCACAAAATTATAAAAGGATTTAGCTGTGTAAACCCCCTTGAGCTCCAAGTCCCAAATAATAGTGTCATCACTATCATTCAAAACCAGATCCTTAACTACATTAAAAAGCTCATTCCAAGCAGCAAGCATGTCAGGTGAAAAGCACCTCGTAAAGTTGATTTTTAGGGTCGTGCCATCCCTGATCTCACTGATGGAGACATTAGTGGAATTAGCAATATTGTACAGCTCCCAATAACTGGTAGCAAGTGTAGTATTGCCAGTCCAACGATCTTCCCAAAATCTAACACTCTTGCCATATTGCCCGCCTTCCAGGAAAAGCCAACCTTGGCTGCTTTAATAGCCCAAAGTATTCCTTTCCAAAGAGGGGAGGCTCCAGTATTAGGACAAGCAAAAATGTTAGGACTACGAGTTCTGTATTTGGCATCAATAACTTGTTTCCAAATTTTACCATCATCATTAAAGTATCCTTAGCCCAGGAGGCTAGTAGGCTAAGATTCATGTCAGCAATGTCAGGGATGCCCAAACCACCATATTGTTTCTTGAGGGAAACATTCCCCCAAGAAGCTAGATGGTATTTACGATACCCTTCATAGTCATCCCAAAAACAGTGAGCAAGTTGGGAGTTAATCATTCTAGTGGCCCACTTAGGGAATTTAACAATTCCCATAAGATAACAAGGAATCCTAGATAGGCAAGATTGGACTAGGTTAAGCCTCTTACCAGAGGAAAGTAATCTACCCCTCCAACCAGCCCCTTTCTTAATGATTTTATCTACAGTAGGCTATAGATCCTCTTTTCTAAGTTTGCTATAGTGGAGAGGAGCCCCTAAATATTTAATGGGGAAATCTCCAACCTTACAGCCAAGGACCTGAGCAAATATACTAGCTTCCTCTAGGTCAATGTTAATAGGGACCAAATCACATTTATGAAAATTAATCCTCATCCGAGATAATTGTTCAAAACAAGACACTAACCACTTAAGGTTTTTAGCATAAGATAAATTTTTACTCAAAAAGAGAAAGGTGTCATCAGCATATTGCATACTGATGATACCTGCAGGATTTGAGATGGGAAAAAGGCCTTCCAACTTGTTATTTGTGGATGCCTCAACTAAAATTCTAGTAAAAACATCAGCAACTAGATTGAAAAGGAAAGGGGAGAACGGGTCTCCTTGCCTGGCACCTTTGCCAGGGACAAAGAACTTACTATTTTTGTCATTAACTCTAACACCAACAGAGCCCTTAAAGATGAGAGATTCTACTTTACTCATCCACTTATTACTAAAGCCTCTCCTCCTCATCATGTCTATTAAGAATTCTCTATTGATCATGTCATAAGCTTTTTCATAATCTAGTTTAAACACAAAACCAGCTTGTTTGCTAGAGTGTACAGAATGAATAATTTCATGAGCTGTAATAATACTCTCAGCAATAAATCTTCCCTTAATGAAAGCTGTCTGGTTTAGTGCTATCAGATCATTACAAATAGGGCCAAATTTAGTAGTGGCACACTTTGCAAAGATCTTGAAACTACAATTAATCATGGCAAGAGGTCTAAATTTCTCCATTCTTATAGCCTCATTCTCCTTAGGGATTAGGGTTAGCAGGGAGAAGTTAAGCCTATACAGGTCTAATTCTCCTTTCTCCCAATCTCTGAATAAAGCAAACATGTCACCTTTAATAAGGTCCCAGAATTGCTGATAAAACAAAAAAGGAAAGCCATCAGGGCCAGGCGCTCCTTCGGCATAAGAGATGAATACACCATCCTTTATTTCCTTCTCAGTAAAAGCAGCATCTAAAATGTTGTTATGAGCTTCAGAGACTAATTCGGCTTCACTCCAAAAGTCATCTTTCAGAGTGATATCAATTTTATCTACGAAGCCAAACAACTTTTTATAATAATTAACAACAATATTCATGATATCTTCAGGGTCAGTAATAGTACCTTCATCATTTTCCAGCATAAGAATCTGCTTCTTCCTCCTTTTTTGGCTTGCCACAGCTTTGAAATATCCAGTATTATGGTCACCTTCTAGAATCTCCCCCTCCGTAGACCTCTGCCTATCTTTGATCTCTTCTTTCTTCCATATATCATTCAGCTCAACTGCAATAGTTTTCATTCTCTGCTTAGTATTAGGTGAGGGAGGGTGAGACTCGGAAAAAATGTCTAGGCAGTTGTATTCAGCTATGAAGGCCTGCTTGTGCCTGTTTTGTTTAGCCTCATAATTAGCACACAAACCTTTAATAGCTTTCCTAGTATTTGTAATATTGAACTGCCAAATATCAATAGCTTTAGTTAAGCAAGATTTAGTATTCCAGGCTTTATAGACTATCTCCCTAAAGCCTTCTACTTCAAGAAACCATTTCTCAAATCGAAAAACCTTCTCTTTAGGAATGGAGAAAGCACAAGTATTCAACACCAAAGGGGTGTGATCACTCCCTACCCTAGGTAGGGCTCTAAAATGAACATTAGGAAAAGCGGCAGCCCAGTTAGTGGACATAAATACCCTATCTATAGTGGCCATCACCAAGGAATCTTGGTTATTGCCCCAGGTGTATTTTCTGCCATTAATTTTCAGCTCTAGCAGACCAAATTCATTGATCCAGTCATTAAACAGATCTTCCCAGTGCTGGTTAATCAGACCAGTGATTTTTTCACTCGCCTCTCTAATTAAATTGAAATCACCACCTACCAGAGTTGGAGCAGTCCAGCCAGTAAGCAAGTTGTGCAACTCATTAATAAAGTCCAGTTTATATTAATCATAAGCAGGACCATAAATGGAGATCAGTCTCCAAGAAGATCCATCTTGTTTGTTATTAAGAAAACAAGAGACACTGTAAGTGTGTATGTCACAACAAACAATATAAAAAGATCTCCCCTAAACCCTACCAGAATGCCTCCACCATGTTATTAGCCGGGAGCCATTTCTAGGTGAAGCATGATCTAACATCAAAGACTTCCAACTAAAGAGGGGTGAATTCTTCTTTCTTAGATTCTGATATACTAATAAAATCAGGTTTATGAGCTATAATAAGCTCCTTCAACTTGTTGCATTTGCTGAGCCCATTCAGGCCTCTAATGTTTCAAAATAGACTAATCATTTAACAATAAAATCAAGTTTTCATCTACTCCTACCAGAATTAGAAAATTTGACCTCAATCTAGGGGGAATCTAGCTCTGGGTCCAAATTCATATGTGGGTCATCACCAGATTCAACCCGAGCCCCTGGACTTGTGGTTAAAACATTAAATTCTTCACCAGAAATATCTATATTGGCTGGAAGAAAAACTTCAGGGCTATCTTGATTAAATTTATCAAGTCTCTAAAGTTCAATGTTCTTAATCACAACAATATTCTTATTAATATTGCACCCACTAGAACTCAAGTTAATACCTGAGCAATCAACAGTGGAGATAAGATCATCATCATCCAGACAAGCAAAAGAATTTTGGGTGCCTTTTTTACCTTTTTTGGCAGCTCCAGATTTTTCATTTGTTTCAACTCTTGAGCTTTCTGCAGAGTAGGTCTCCCATCCTTCTTATTTCTAGTGCTGTCCCTAGTAGCAACCACAGGGCCCCACTTTTTGCTTTTGTCAGCCATGCTTTGAGGAAGGGTGTGAGATTGGGTAATAATAACAGGCTCAAATTTCTCCAGAAGGGGACCTCCCATGTTTTCTATTGGCTTCTTTTTGACAACGTCCAGATAGCTTTTGGTCATTGGGGCCCCTTGAATATTGCTCTTAGGGATAGGGGTGCAGCATTTTTGCACAGACTTTGTACCTTTGGAACCAGTACCAGCAGCAACATCCTTGTTGTTGTTGGTGTTACTAGTCCCAATGTTCATATCCTCTCCCAATAGGTCATCATTGCTGGAATCAAAATCTTCTTCTTCTTGTTTCTTTTTGTTAGCATCATCATCAGAACCATCAGGTCCAGATGGTTTGTCTGAGGTGGTCCCAATATCAGCATCTCTCTCGACAGTAAATTTCAACAAATACAGTTCATGATTGATCTCTACAATTCTGTCTCTGGGTATCTTGCTAGTGTCTCTAACAGCCACCAGGACCCTGACTTTCCCATAAAAACTTTTGAATATGGTGTGTCAGTCAACATTGACAAGCACACAAAGGGTTGTGC
Organism: Triticum dicoccoides; assembly: GCF_002162155.2. Lineage (NCBI taxonomy): Eukaryota > Viridiplantae > Streptophyta > Magnoliopsida > Poales > Poaceae > Triticum > Triticum dicoccoides. Next base: position 529,488,350 of record NC_041380.1, on the reverse strand, counting down.
CTACTTGAGCAATAGTTGACCAAGAGAGCCATTTTGGTGGAAGCCCCTCAATGACAATCCAAGTTTCTGCCAGGCTGTCATAGACAGGGTGTTCTCCATTCCAATCAGCAAATGAGATTGTCACTCCTTCCTTCTTTAGATTAATAGAGGGGTATTCCACCAAGTCCTTGATATTTTTGTTAGGAGGGAATCTGACAATGTACTTGTTTTTGTCATAAGGTCTGATCTGCCAAGGCCAGTTAGTCTTCCACATATCAGAGAAGTGATGTCCTAGCTCCTTACCATAGATATCAACCTTTTCCACAAGAACTAGACCCACATTGCCAAAATTAAGCCACTCACAGTCTTCTGTACCACTAGTTTCAATGTGAAAAAAACCAAGTCCAGTGTTTGCACTTCCCCAATACATAGCTGCATGATAAGCTTTGTACCAGGTGGGGCAAGCATCCATATGGTATCCAGGGGTCTTGCACATGAAACAAACCTTAGGAATGGAGCACATGCCCATAAAATGACCAGGTAGGCCACAGTTATAGCAGATAGCTCCAATGTATTTTGGGTCCACAATGAAAGGAGGATCATCTCCATGCATAAAGGCACTCTGAGCTTGAGCAACATCACTCTGATTTTTATTTTTCTTCTTCTTGCTCTTGTTGTGACCAGCTTGAGTTTGATCACTCCCCCCACTGATGAACTTCCACCACTGTATTGAACTGTCTATGTTGGCTGCATAGTCTGACTTGCTGAATTGAATTGCTGTTGGAACCTTGGGCAGCTGGCATGCACCGATACTGGAAATTGGGGTGCTGGGGCCATTTTGGAATTTGCTGCAAATGAGGGTTCCACCCACCCTAATATCCATACATGGGGTTTGGCTACATCATAGCAGGAGCAGCACCCACCGGAAACAATGGGGGTTTTGCAAAAATAGACATAGGCGGGGGTTGAGGTTGAGGAGCTTGTGGAGCTTGTGGAACCTAGGGAGGGGGCAGAGCAGTCGCCGCTTGACGTCCATCTGCAGTGGGAGCAGGAGAACGGCCTGGGTTACGCCCTCTGCCACCACCATACCTTCCTCCTCCTCTACCACCTGCATCTCTACCACCCGCCATTGAATTGACCACTGAAGCGTAGGGGATCTTGCCCATCTTCCTCGACCAGTGATCACGGGAGAAACTAAAGAACTTTGGGACAGGAAGGTGCTTGGAATCACGCACTGCAACAGGGAAGCAGTCCGCAGCCGAAAAATCTCCTGACGAAAACTTGTCTTTCCTAATCCAGGCTAGATTGGATCTGGGTCTCGGACGAACCCTAGCTGGATCTCTCTCAGTTGCCCCAACCTGTAGGTCAGAGGAAGCACTGAAAGACGAATTTTGAGAAGGTGCCACTGCTTTAGTAGAGTAGCATTTGTCTCTCTCTCTGCACCATCCAGCTGGCTGGTTTCTACATTTTCTGCCTGGGCCACTGACCTATGGGGCTTTCCGATTCAGATTCTTCCAGGGGCCCGAGTCCACACTTTCCTTCAGGCTGAAGATCACCGGCGGCGGCGAGGTCGATCTCCTCGAGCGCGAGCTGCTGCTCCGACTAGATCCAGAACTAGCTGAAGCTGACGAAGAGAATCCATCCTCCGAACTTGAGATTTGAGCAGTTACCTGACGGCCTCTCCTCAATCTCGACTGGGCGCAGGCATCAGGGATGAGAGCTGCAGAGGTGCACCCGACGACAACACCCCCAGCAAGCACTCCCACCTCAGTGCCGTCAGGGATCCTCGGATTTCGCCTCCGCCCTCGCCCACAGAATGAACTCGGCCGACGGTGAGTGGGGTAAAGCGGGCATCCTTGCCCTTTCCTCCACCGTGGCCTCCTCGAAAATCCTCCACGCCAGCATCCTCTGCTCCAAATCTGACCTCCTCTGGCAAGTCTTTGCATATTTCAGCGCCACGGCTCTCGTGCTCGGGTCTCTCGCCGCCGGGACCACCTGGTCTGCTGCCTTCCAATCTCGCACACACCGGATCCACGTTGCGGTGGCATCGCGAATCATGGTCGCCCGCTCCGTCCATCCCCGAGCCCTGGTCACCATGAGTACCCCTTGCGGAACTGGTGAGATCAA
>NC_041380.1:529385922-529486234 GCF_002162155.2 Triticum dicoccoides | reverse complement strand
CATACCTTCCTCCTCCTCTACCACCTGCATCTCTACCACCCGCCATTGAATTGACCACTGAAGCGTAGGGGATCTTGCCCGTCTTCCTCGACCAGTGATCACGGGAGAAACTAAAGAACTTTGGGACAGGAAGGTGCTTGGAATCACGCACTGCAACAGGGAAGCAGTCCGCAGCCGAAAAATCTCCTGACGAAAACTTGTCTTTCCTAATCCAGGCTAGATTGGATCTGGGTCTCGGACGAACCCTAGCTGGATCTCTTTCAGTTGCCCCAACCTGTAGGTCAGAGGAAGCACTGAAAGACGAATTTTGAGAAGGTGCCACTGCTTTAGTAGAGTAGCATTTGTCTCTCTCTCTGCACCATCCAGCTGGCTGGTTTCCACCTTTTCTGCCTGGGCCACTGACCTATGGGGCTTTCCGATTCAGATTCTTCCAGGGGCCCGAGTCCACACTTTCCTTCAGGCTGAAGATCACCGGCGGCGGCGAGGTCGATCTCCTCGAGCGCGAGCTGCTGCTCCGACTAGATCCAGAACTCGCTGAAGCTGATGAAGAGAATCCATCCTCCGAACTTGAGATTTGAGCAGTTACCTGACGGCCTCTCCTCAATCTCGACTGGGCGCAGGCATCAGGGATGAGAGCTGCAGAGGTGCACCCGACGACAACACCCCCAGCAAGCACTCCCACCTCAGCGCCGTCAGGGATCCTCGGATTTCGCCTCCGCCCTCGCCCACAGAACGAACTCGGCCGACGGTGAGTGGGGTAAAGCGGGCATCCTTGCCCTTTCCTCCACCGTGGCCTCCTCGAAAATCCTCCACGCCAGCATCCTCTGCTCCAAATCTGACCTCCTCTGGCAAGTCTTTGCATATTTTAGCGCCGCGGCTCTCGTGCTCGGGTCTCTCGCCGCCGGGACCACCTGGTCTGCTGCCTTCCAATCTCGCACACACCGGATCCACGTTGCGGTGGCATCGCGAATCATGGTCGCCCGCTCCGTCCATCCCCGAGCCCTGGTCACCATGAGTACCCCTTGCGGAACTGGTGAGATCAATCTCAGCATCTCCGAGAAGGCTTCGTAGATTTGGGGGGGCAATCGAGGGGGGGAGGGGGTGTGGATGCGCTCGCGGTCCTCCCCAGTGAGGTGGCATGCCGTGAGGTTGGGGCGGAGAGATCTGCGGCGGTGGTGGCAACGGCGTGCCGAAGGCGTGGAGTCGTCGTGGTAGCGAGCGGGGGGAGCGTTTTCATCCGTTCTTGTTTTATTTAGGTCCTTGATGAATGTTAACAGCTAAAGATTTTGTTCAAATCTTTAGATCAATCTCTTGGATTCTAATAATCCAAATGATATTTGACTGTCTAATTGTACTGCTTGGTGATATTATGCACTGTTCTCCTATCAGTAATGTGGTACATGCGTCTATGTGGTTGCTTTCAAGTTCTTAAATTCTGTAGTGCAAATCCAATGTAGACAACATGGGGTTATGGTCGCAGTGGAAGGAGATGGAGGTTTGACTAGGTGTCAACATGGCACCGGCAGGGTATGGGTATTGCGTGCCCAAACCCGCACCCGTCTCAATTATTTTCGTCCAAACCGGTACCCGTACCCGCACCCCGGGTTTCAAATTGTTCTCATACCCATACCCGGCCAAGTACGGGTAATACCCGCGGGTAAAAATACCCATCTCAGCATTTATATTACAACATGTTTAAAATTTACTAAAAAATCATCAAGACATTCAAACAATCCATTCATAGATCATACGCTTTCATAGACCAATCATTAACACATCCATGCATCATAGAAATTCAAAAAAGTGTCCAGTGTGGAGTGCAAATTATTGACCAAACTAGACGCTTCTCATTCTTTGTCCCTTTTCATTGGAGAAGCACATGTGTTCCTCGTAGGAGTAGCCGGACCTTGCATTGGGAAGCCATGACCAGGACCATGCCCCACCTTGTAGTCGTCGCGGCACCCATGCATTTTTCCTTTTGAAGGTGGATGGTAGCGCGAGGATGGAGACGACAACAAATCTACTTGACAAGTTCTACTTAGCACCTGGTAGCTTAGGGGTTTTTCTTAATCCCATCAATGAAACATGGGACCTACTTGACATGGTGTGCTAGTATGCGGGTTTGCGGGTATGGGTATTGCCTTCCCGTACCCGTACCCGCCATACCCGATGGGTACAATTTTTTTCCTATTTAGCAACCGATGGGTATTTTTATTTCCCATACCCTTACCCTAATAGGAGTTTTACCCGTCGGGTTTGCGAGTAGTGGGTACCCATTGCCATGTTGAACTAGGTGTGGCGTGGCTTGGTCCGTTTCGGCCCAAGAGAAAAAATCAGAGCCAAAACAGAGAAAAACAAAAAATTGCCTACGTGGCATGCCAAATCAACATTAAATGAGGGAGGAAATAAATTGGATCAATTCTGTCAAAGAGGGTAAAATGTAGCACAAAGGTTATCAGTGTGGGTATATATTGAGAATTTTATGAAAAATAGGTAAATATTACAGACGTGAAACATGGGAGTAAAAAGTGGAATTTACTCTTGTACTTGTAACATCGTGGAGTAATTCACTTCTTGTACTCCCTCCATTCCCTTTACAAGATCACTAGCAAACATACATTTTGCATCAATACAAGACCACCAACACTAATCGAGGCAAAAATTAATGATTCTTTCTTATACTAGCTGTAGACAGAGGATTTGCAATACGATGTATTGATTGGGGTGCTGGTGCACACATATATAATAAAAGGGAAGACCTCTACCTCAACTATTCAAGACTAGGAGATGGGCCACAACTCCAATACACGTGCAATACAAAATACATACTCAACACTCCCCATAGTCGAAGCGTCGTTGGAGACACAAAGACTGGACCGAAACTCCTCGAAGACGGGAGTTGGCAATCCCTTAGTCATCACATCACCAAACTGTTGCGTCGTCGGCATGTGAAGAACCCGAACACGGCCAAGGGTAACCTGCTCGCGCACGAAGTGAATATCGAGCTCAATATGCTTCGTCCGTCGATGGTTCACCGGGTTGGCGGAGAGGTAGACCGCACTGACGTTATTGCAGTAGACAAGAGTAGCCTTGTGAACATCACAACGCAACTCCTGGAGTAGCTGACGTATCCAAGAGCATTCGGCCACGACATTGGCCACGACGCGATACTCTGCCTCGGCGCTGGAGCGGGAGACCATGGGCTGCCGCTTCGATGACCAAGAGATCAACGAGGGCCCAAGGTAGACGCAGTAGCCTGACGTAGAGCGGCGCGTGTCGGGGCAGCCAGCCCAGTCGGCATCCGAGTAAGCCACGAGGTTGGTGAGGCAAAGGCCGTCAGGGTGAGTCCCAAGGACATGGTGCCGCGTATGTAACAGAGAATACGCTTCACCAAGGTCCAGTGAGAGTCATGCGGGCGTGCATGTGGAGGCACACCTGCTGAACAGCACACTGCAGGTCGGGTCGAGTTAGCATCAAGTACTGTAAAGCACCAACAATAGAGCGATAAAACGCTCCATCGGACGCGAGAGACCCCTCCGTAGCAGAGACTTTCGCCTTCTTTCGACGGGGGTGGGCGCCGGCTTGCAGTTAAGCATACCGGCACGCTCCAGGAGCTCGTGGGCATACTTCTGCTGGTGTAGAAAGAAGCCATTAGCCCGACGGATCACCTTAATGCCGAGAAAGTAGTGCAGGGGCCCCAAGTCCTTGAGGGCGAACTCATCACGAAGATGAGCACTCAGCTATTGAAGGAGACCGGGGGCGAACGCCGTGAGGATGATGTCGTCGACGTAGAGCAGCAGATAGGCAGTGTCAGGTCCCTGATGATACATGAAGAGTGAGACATCGGAGCGAGTGGACCGAAAGCTCAGAGACTGCAGGAAGGCTACGATACGCTGGTACCAAGCCCGAGGCGCCTACTTCAACCCGTAGAGAGAACGGGAGAGCAAGCACACGAAGTCAGGGTGCTCGGCGTCGACAAAGCCGGTAGGCTACTCGCAGAACACCTGCTCGACGAGATGGCCGTGCAAGAAGGCGTTAGAGACGTCCAATTGATGCACAGGCTAGGCACGCGAGACCACCAGTTGGAGGATGGCGCGGATCGTGCCCGATTTCACAACCGGGGCGAAGGTGTCAGTGAAGTCCACGCCCGCGCGCTGCCGAAAACCACGAACTACCCATTGAGCCTTGTAGCGCCCGAGAGAACTATCCGGGCGAGTCTTGTGGCAAAACACCCAGTTGCCAGAGATGATGTTGGCTCGGGGAGGGCGAGGGGTCACGGAACAAGCTGCCACGTGCGGTTGCGCTGTAGGGCGTCGAACTCCTCCTGCATCGCAGCCAACCAATGGGGATCCTGAAGGGCGGCACGAGCGGAGGTGGGAATAGGTGATGGCGTCGATGTCGAGGCAGCGCACACATACTCGTCGGAAGAGTAGCGCATGCTCGGCCGATGCACTCCTGCACGGGCACGGGTAGTCATGCCGAGCGGCGGAGCAACCGGCCCGGCGATTGCTGCGGGCACCGCGACGGCGGGGGCCACAGCGGCGGCAGGGGCCACGGCCACAATGGGTGCACCCGTGGCGGCGGGGGCCATGACGTCAGGGGCGGGGGCCGTGGCGTCAAGGGCCGCGGCAGCGACATTGCTAGCCGAGCCAGCGGCGGAGGAGGTGACGGGCAAGGTCGAGGTTGAGCCCGTCGCAGGGGTGGCGGCGCCAACCGGGGTGGCGGGCGGTGTGCCCACCGGCTCGACCTCGTAGGAGGGAGCCGGGGACCCGAGGGCCCGGTCAGACTCAACCTCAGGGGAGGGAGTCGAGAACCCGGGAGGGGGCGGCAGTAGGCACCGGGCCGGGGGTGGCCGCCACGCGTCGCTCCAGGTAGGTGTCATGGGGGCCGGCACCGAAGAATCCGCATCCGGAGGAACCTGAAAAAACGGGAACACCGTCTCGACAAAGTACACATGCCTCGAGGTGTAACACGATGAGTGACAGGATCATAGCATCGGTAACCTTTGGTTTTCGGAGGGTAGCCATGGAAGACACATGGGATGGATCGGGGTGCGATCTTGTGTGGCGTGGTGGACGCGGTGCTAGGATAACAGAGACACCCAAAGATGCGGAGACCATCATAGGACGGTGGTGTACCAAAGAGAAGGTGGTGAAGGGCATAGTTCCACCGAGGATGACACGGACGAATGTTAAGTAAAAGAGTGGCGGCGGCGAGAGCATCGGGCCAGAAACGAGCGGGCACATTAGTGTGAAAGAGCAATGTGCGAACACAGTCATTAAGAGTGCGGAGAATGCCCTCGGTGCGGCCGTTCTGCTGTGAGGTGTAGGGGCAAGTCAGGCGGAAGATGGTGCCATGAGAAGCGAGAAGTGAGAGAAGAGCGATGTTGTCAAACTCTTTTCCATTATTAGTTTGGAGTGCAAGTATGGGGCGACCGAACTAAGTGGTGACATAGGAATAAAAGGCGGTGAGTGTGGCTAAAGCATCAGATTTACAACGAAGGGGAAATGTCCACACATAATGAGAATAATCATCTAAAATCAGTAAATAGTATAGATAGACCGTGTTACTCGCAATGGGAGACGTCCAAACATCACTATGAATCAACTGAAACGGAAAAGTGGAAACTGATGTAGACGCACTAAAGGGAAGACGAACGTGCTTGCCCAAACGACAAGCCCCACAAGTATGCTCGCCGGGCTTATTACATGAGAAAGAAAAACTCCTAAGAATCTAACACAAAACGGCAGGGTTGGGGTGGCCCAAGCGAGCATGCCAAAGGTCGACGCCGGCGGAGAGGGCGACGGGTGTGGAAGTGGAGCTGCCAGCGTGCACGGGATAAAGCTCGTCAGGGCTATCACCTCGGTGAAGCACCATCCGGGTACGGGCGTCCTTCACAGAAAAACCAACGCCGTCAAATTCAACAGTAAGAGGATTCTCATGAGTAAGACGACGAACGGAGAGCTTGTAACTAAGTCAGGTGAAACAAGGACATTAGACACAGTGATAGGTGTGGAATTAGAAGGAAAACTAGTGCTACCTACATGGGTGATAGGTAAAGAGGAACCGTTGCCAACTGTGATACGAGTAGGAGTGTAAACTGGAGTGGAAGAGGATAGGTTACCGGGATGAGTTGTCATGTGCGCAGTAGCACCTGAGTCCATGTACCAGTCGCCTCCACCACCATAGTTACTCGGCGATGGTGCCGAGTGTAGGGCAGCCAGGAGGGCTGGGTCCCACTATGCAGGTGCTGGCGGCGGCAGCTGGCCTTCATAGGGCGGTGCCTGGGAGGGCGCGCCGTAGCCACCGAGGGGTGGCGGCGCGAGCGGGGCACCGTAGGGATGGAAGGGGCACCGACGAACGCCTAGTGGCCCGCTGGACGGGGGCGAAGGAGACCCAGTATAGGAGCCCGCAGGATGGGTATGTGATAGGTGTGGACGACGCCCGTCCATGGTTTCTGCCCGGCGACCCACGGTGGAGGCGGCTGCTGATTGGTCTTCCACGCGTAGCACGACGTGCTGGAGCTGTCGAGATAGATAGGGACCTGAGCCTCAATGTTGAGGTCACAGATGGCGGCGGCGGAGGGGGGCTCGAGACCAGCGAATGGGTTGGACGAGTGGGTGGTGGAGGAGCCGAGAGACGAGGGCCATGACATGGCGGCGATGTGTGGGGTAGCGGCTAGGGTTTGGGTTGTGAGGGGGAGGTGGCAGCAGCGGCGGGCGCGGTTGCAGCGAGAGGAGGGCGCAGCGGCTGGCTAAAGGGAGCAACGATGCAGGATGGAGGGCGCGGCTGGCTAGGGGGAGCAGCGGCGCGGGCGCAACAGGGGGCGGCGGCGGCGCACAGAAGATGGCGCGGCGGCGGCACGGGTTGCGCGGGGCACTAGCGGCGGCGGCGCGTGATAGGGGCACGGCAGCGGTAGGAGCAGTGGTGAGGTGCGGCGGCGGCGTGGGAAGGCGGCTACCCTAGGGTTAGACCGAAAAGGATGATACCATGTAGATAGATGATTTGCAATATGATGTATTGATTGAGGTGCTGGTGTACGCATATATAATACAAGGGAACGTCTCTACCTCAACTATACAAGACTAGGAGGTGTGCTACAACTCCAATACACGTGTAATACAAAATACATACTCAACACTAGCAACTTTTTAAATGTACATGCATGTAGTCATAATGACACTCAGCTACTTACTTCCATTCATTCGTTGCATGTTTGTGGCGTATTAATGATCCCGGTTAACAAAAAAATGGCTTCAAAGCAGTCATTGAATTTTTTCTTGGTACCTATAAACTGAGTTTGTGTCCTTGTATAAGAGAATGAAGGAAATATCTTTTTTGGCGCGTTGAACATTTGTAACCTGACCCCACATAGAAGGCACAACACAACCACACCTTACCATAAATAGCTTGCCCCATCCATGTAAAGCTTGCGAGTGTCCTCCCGTAGCAAAGAACAAAGAGTATGTGGAAGGAGGCGGAGAGGAGAATGTCCTTGAGTAGCAACAATGGTACTCCTGATTAAGAATGGGATGTATCAGTAATATGGGGCTAAGACTCCGATGGACACATCGTGCATGTCGCGACTATTATTAGTAAGTGTAGGTATGAAATTTGAATGTGCACATTTGCTTGTGCAACTTGATCACAAGCAGCAGGTTAAGAACAAAGATTCATTGCTACTGGGAATTATCCGTCTGCATATCTCTGTGGTCACGATATGGCATGTGATTGGCGTAGTCTAACATGTTACATAATAACAAGAATAAAAGAGACACAGGAGCATACAAATTTTTACGTGGAAACTCTTGCGGGAGAAAATCATGGATGCACGAAGGCGCAATCACTATGAGAAGGAGTATTACAAGCACGAGACGACATACCGTTTGAGGTGCGACTACATGGGTATATATGAGGGCAATACATAAGAGTCTTTGTAGGGCAACTAAACGAGTTGTACTCGTACGTGTCGACGTCAACGCAAAATCCCACACCGGTTGTACTACGTGTAGTCCAACATGGTATAATTTGGATCACAATTTAACAATCTCCACCTTGATCCAAATTCCTCAAGTTGTCGAAGAAAGTAAATAACTCCATCTAAATCAGCATAAACACCTTCTGCGTCAAAGTCCATAGGACTAGTGAGAAATACCAACTAAGCCTGAGCAAAGCTCAAACTTATTGGTAGGAACTGACTTTATCATCATATAAGCAGGATTATCATGAGTACTTATCTTGCATACCTTCAAATTGCCTTCAACAACAACATCTCGAATATAATGAAATCTGACATCAATGTGCTGCATATATTTGGATTCTTCGTAAGATATATGGCACTTTGAATGTCAGAAAATATGGTAGGGCAAGATGAATCTCCACAAAGCTCAACGTACAAACCTCTCAACCAGATAGCTTCTTTGCATGCCTCAGAAATAGTCATATACTCGGCATCAGTAGTGGAACAAGCCACAATAGACTGCAAAGTTGCTCTCCAACTCACAGCACAACCACCAATGATGAAAACATAACCTGTGAGTGATCTTCTCTTATCCAAATCAGCAGCAAAATCAGAATCAACAAAACGAACAAGTCCATCTCCAGTTTTTCCAAACTGTAAATAAGCATTAGAAGTACCACGCAGGTATCTGAAAATCTACTGAACTGCTTTCCAATGCTCTTTTCCAGGATTAGCCATGTATCTACTGACAACACTCAATGCATATGATAAACCCGGATGAGAACAAACCATGACATACATAAGTGAGCCAACTGCACTCGAGTAGGGAACTCTAGACATGTACTCAATATCTGCATCTGACTTAGGACATAAAGTTGATGATAATTTGAAGTGTGCAGCTAATGGAGTACTTACTAGCTTGGCATTATGCATATTAAAACGACGAAGAACTTTATCAATATATCCTCTCTGACTTAGATATACTTTTCGAGACGATCTATCTCTGGATATTTCCATGCCAAGTATTTTCTTTGCCGCACCCAAATCCTTCATCTCAAATTCATTACCCAATTGCTTCTTTAGTTCATCAATATCTGACATACTCTTTGCAGCAATTAGCATATCATCAACATAAAGGAGCAAATAAATATTTGAACCATTGATAGTTTTCAAATAGACACAACTATCATAATTAGACCTTTTAAAACCTTGAGAGAGCATAAAGGTGTCAAATCTCCTGTACCACTGTCTAGGGGATTGCTTCAATCCATAAAGAGATTTCTTTAACTTGCAGACAAGCTTTTGTTTTCTAGGACTTGAACCCGTGACCTCATGGTCACAAGGTAGTAGCTTTACCACTGCGCCAAGGCTCCACTTCATTTCTGTAAGAGGCTGTTTCCATTATTGGAGTTCTTCTCCTTTGTCCTGCCACGAATAGATAATCCCTCGGCTTGGGATGAACTTGAACCATCATGAGGCACCATTAATTTCATCTTCTCCTTAGAGTTCAAAGCTTCATAAACTTCATTAAGTGTGAGAGTATCACGACTGTATAATATGGTGTCTCTAAAATTGGTATAAGAACTTGGCAGTGAACAAAGTAACATTAAAGCGTTATCTTCCTCTTCATACTTAACCTCCATTGCAGCTAGATCAGATATGATCTCTTTAAATTTTGAAATATGATTCAAAACATTACCTCCCTTGGGTAACCTGTGCAAGAATAATTTTTGCTTCAGATGCATCTTGCTGGTGAGATCTTTAGTCATACAAATCCATTCCAGCTTTAACCATAGAGCAGCGGTAGTTTTCTCGCTCAAAACTTCCTGGAAAATATTATTATGCAAATGGAGTTGAATTTGTGACAAAGCCTTATAATCAATTCTTTTCTCCTCATCAGTCCAGTCCTGAATTCTGTTCTTCCCAAAACTATCCAATGCTTCATCATAGTTGGATTGTGCCAACAATGCCCACATCTTGACTTGCCATAGGGTAAACCTTGTGTCATGGTCCAGCAGTGGAAGATCGTACTTCATGGATACCATTAGTAGATAAATCTGTGCACAAAGTAGTACAAGTTGAAAGAAAAATTCTTGACAAAATTTAAATTATGCGGAGCAAAGAACTAGGAATAGTAGCACCTGGTAGCTCGGGTAATCGAAGACCAAAAGCTTGATCTGTAGCTTGACGTGACAAATAGTAATAGTAGTCAAATCACGTAGTGGATCAGATATAAATTAAACTACTGCTTTGCTTCTGGTCGGCGAGCAGTAGTACTACTAACTTTTGCTTTGGTAGATGACGTGGAGCGCACAAAGTCGATCGGATCTGCAGCAGCGTCAACTCGCTGGATGACTCGGTACTTGTAGCCTGTACGTAGATCAGCAGCCTCGGGTGCTAGCAACGATCGGGCAAATCAACTTCGTGTCAATCTCGGTTACGGCCGCGCGCACAAGGAAAATCCTGTCGGTCTCGGTCATGGAAATCGATCCGACGAATCGACGAATCATTAGAGACGCATGCGGCGACGCACACGATGTAACCCTAATCTCTCATCTCAAATCTCGTATCTTGCAACTTGGCTCTGATACCACTTGTTAGATAATAACGAGAATAAAAGAGACATGAGAGCTCATAGGTTTTTATGTGGAAACCCTTGCGGGAGAAAACCATGGACGCACGAAGGCGCAATCACTATGAGGAGAAGTATTATAAGCGCGAGACGACAGGCTGTCTGAGGTGCGACTACATGGGGTATATATGAGGGCAATACATAAGAGTCATTGTAGGGCAAGTAAATGAGTTGTACTCGTACGCGTCGACGTCAACGCAAAAGCCCACACCGATTGTACTACGTCTAGTCCAACACAGTATAATTTGGATCACAATTTAACATAACCTCCTTCAAAACTAGACCAGTATGGGGAGGAGCCCCTATGGCTTTTTAATTAAGAGATAAAAGTGTGAGACACACATTCAAACCGAGGTTCAAACCCGCACCAGCCAAGAAGCACCACTAAGCTTTGTCCATGTGGCTATGAATTGATATTGTGTGGGCTTAATTGTTTTCCTTGGTCACAAAAGCAACATTCTTTGCGGCTGCCAATTTATTTTGTTAGATTATCTTTTGTTAGGATGACCTCCTCCTTACTCCACCTGCATCACCGAAGGCATCTCAAATGTCAAAGTCCCGTCCCCCCGACCAGCTAGACACTAGGATGGAAGCATCGTTAATTATCTTGAGTCATGTCCCCCACAGATTGCTACCAAACCTCAAGGGCTTCCCCATCCAATAGTTCGTTGATTTCCTTCTGGAACATGTAGAATCATGAACTAGCATTCATTAACGCGGATAGAGAATGTTCAAAGCGAATAAAATACCCATGTTCACTTTATTTACAACAAGCCATATATCATTTACAAAAAATGGTTTCTAAAGAGCTTACCTCACAGTGAGATGTGTTTGTAAGCTAAAATTACAAAGATGCGATAATATTATAAAATAGAGTTGATACAATAGCTTACCCATAGGACATGGAGTTTGTGAGCACGAGCTGACATGGGCCCTTTTGTAATAGTAAATTGCAAAAAAGTTTTTAATATGATTTTTGGCAACAAACATTGATGTGTGTTTTACATGCATGCAATTTTTTGTGATGAAATGCCAACCGTGGAGGTCTAGGCAAATAAAACCCGATGTTCCAAAAAGACTCTCTTCAAAAGCATTTCAGAGCATTGATTTTGATATTTTTGCCGAGATCTCCATGTATGTTATTTCATCCCGCAAATTTGCACACATGTGAAAGACACATAAGTGTTTGTTGAATTTTTATATTCTTTTTTCTACTACTAAGGGTGCATGTGAGCACATGATCACAAGAGTACTTACGCTTACCGACCAACATACTAACAATATACAACTAGGTAAGCTTGGATCACTAAAGTCCAAATAGTTGTACGTCCATAAAAAAACTTTCACAAACTCATGACTTCTTCACATATGTGAAAGTGCATAAATAATAACCAAAATACCGAGCATGGATAACACACCACATTAAACAACACAAGAACAATGGGCAAGCAACATGACAATTCGCGAGCAAGAGGATAAATTATACTCCCTCATTCCCAAAACATAAGGCACAATTGACTTTTTATGGTCTTTGATGCACGACTTTGATCACTAATATATATCAAAGTATATGGATTCAACATGTATAAATGGCATCGTCATATTTGTCTTGCAAAACAATTTTATTTCATATGTATGTATACTAATTTTATGGACATACAATGCATGAAAAGCATAGTCAAAGTTCTGCAATGAAGACCAGAAAAGTCAAACCACGCATTATATTTTGGGGAGGGAGTACTAATGTTTTGGCATCAAGAGATGTTTGCTGGGAATTTAACTTATTGAATAGTGGATCAAGAAAGAGATTACTCAAGTCCCCAGGGTTAGTATCCATAATGTAGGCCAAATAGCAATGCCTATTTATTTTTTGGTATTCAACATCCATTCTACCCATAGAGAGACTGACTCTACATGAAGATCCTCATCAATCAGAATCTTGGATTTCAACAATCAAACTCTTGGATTTCAACAACCAAACTAATATTGGATTGTCATCTTGTAGTGGTGGTGATATTGGTTATGTATATATATTGCTCTCCTAACGATGATTCAACATCATGTGCCTATATTTCTTGGCTCCAAGTTATTTATTTTAGTTGTTCTATATGTTATACTCCCTTTCGAGTTTTGGAGAAAACACTTCAGGTTTTGTGATTAAAGCAAGTGAAGAATCCATTGGAAATTCCACATCCCGAGAAAGTAGTACTAAACACATGTCGAGCAATGAACAAGTGCACTAACACCGGAAACCACATTATTCCTAAAGAAGACTCTTTGTACTAGCCCCACCTTGTGATATCTATAATCTGCCAAGCCTCTCAATCACACCATGTAAAGGCATCATATCATCATTGCTTCCATTAGTCATCCGCAACAAAAACTAAATGCTAGTCTTGATATTAACCTAAGTCATCCCCCAATCTTGTGCTATATACAATGGTTGAATACATGCATGTATTTTGGGTATCCTGCTACCCCTGCTCCAACTACATCGCTAGAGGCATCTAAGATGGCAAAGTGCCACCCCCTCATTTCGTCCGATTCTTGTAAGGACACATTATTATTAATCTTGAGCGTGTCTCTGATACATCTCCAACGTATCTCCTTTCCTAACACTTTTCCTCTTGTTTTAGACTCTAATTTGCATGATTTGAACGAAACTAACTCCGAACTGACGCTGTTGTCAGCAGAACTACCATGGTGTTGTTTTTGTGTAGAAATAAAAGTTCTTGGAATGAAACGAAACTTTGCAAGGATTTTTATACAACAAAAGAGAATTTCTGGAGCCAAGAGCCACCGGAGGGGGGCACCTGGGTGGGCACAACCCACCAGGGCACGCCTGCCCTCCCAAGCGCACCCAGGTGGGTTGTCCCCACCTGGTGGCTCCGCAAACCCTCAAACCGACGCTATAAAATCCTATTTTTCCAGAAAAAAAATCAGGGAGAAAGAATTATCGCGATCCACGAGACGGAGCCACCGTCGCCTCCTGTTCTTCATTGGGAGGCCAAATCTAGGGTCCGTTTGGGGCTCCGGAGAGGGGGATCTTCGTTCTTCATCATCACCAACCCTTCTCCATCGCCAATTCCATGATGCTCCCCACCGAGAGTGAGTAATTCCTTCGTAGGCTCGCTGGTCGGTGAGGAGTTGGATGAGATTCATCATGTAATCAAGTAGGTTTTGTTAGGGCTTGATCCCTAGTATCCACTATGTTCCGAGATTGATGTTGCTATGACTTTGCCATGCTTAATGCTTGTCACTTTGGGCCTGAGTGCCATGAATTCAGATCTGAACCGTTTATGTTATCACAATTATATCCATGTTCTAGATCCGATCTTGCAAGTTATAGTCACCTAGTACGTGTTATGATCCGGCAACCCCGGAGTGACAATAGTCGACCACTCCCGATGATGACCATAGTTTGAGAAGTTAATGTATTCACCGTGTGTTAATACTTTGTTCTGGTTCTCTATTAAAAGGAGGCCTTAATATCCCTTAGTTTCCAATATGGACCCCGCTACCACGGGAGGGTAGGACAAAAGATGCCATGCAAGTTCTTTCCATAAGCACGGATGACTATTTACGGAATACATGCCGACATTATATTTATGAACTGGAGCTAGTGCCGTATCGCCCTAGGTTATGACTGTCACATGATGAATATCATCCAACAAATTACCAATCCAATGCCTACGAATTTATCCTATATTGTTCTTGCTAAGTTACTACTGCTGTTGTTACTGTTGCACTTGCTATAAAATTACTGCTATCACTGTTACCGTTACCATTACTGCTGTCACTATTATCAAAACTATCATACTACTTCGCTACTGATCACTTTACTGTAGATAATTAATCTCCAGGTGTGGTTGAATTGACAACACAGTTGCTAATACCTTCAAATATTCTTTGGCTCCCCTTGTGTCGAATCTATAAATTTGGGTTGAATACTCTACCCTTGAAAACTGTTGCGATCCCCTATACTTGTGGGTTATCAGTCTCCCATAGGTGGGTGTCAAACCTCGAGGCTTTAGTTGGTGGGCATGGCTTCACTATCTAAATGGATTGCCTTTTGGCACATCTTAAATCAGGAGCCACATTCTTCAACAATCCAAATATCTCACATCAATGGTATTCCACCTCACATTTTATTAACGCATAGAGAGAACATTTGGAGCAAATAAAGTAAAGCTCTTAATTTTGTAGAAAAAAAATTATAGGTCATTTCATGAAATTTGGTTCCAAAGAGGTTGGCTTAGAGTAAGATGTGTAGGGAATAAAAATTACAGATGGGTGAAGATATTTTAAACTCGATTCAATACTTACCTACCAACATAGTGACATGATATAATTTGTGCAATCTGGAGCACCGGAATCCAAGTAATCATACATCCGTAAAATATAATTCTCAAACTTGTGGCTTCTTCATGCACATGAAGGCGTACAAGTAATAACCAAAACACGTAGAATGCCTAGCACACGACACTAATGGCACAAGAACGGTGTGTGTGTCTGGGGGGGGGGCTGTGGAGAGGGCAAACCACGTGCATAAAGGTGAATGGTACCGATGTTCCGATATTGAGAGAGGCCAAATAGGAATATGAAGCGTTGGGAATTAAAGTTGGCGACACATGGATTAAAAAAGAGCCATATTACTATGGCATTGGAATCCATAATGCAAGCTAAGTATCATTGCCAAATTAACCTTTTGGATTGATCAACTTTTGTACACGTAGTATGTTTGTCGTTGAAATATGATATCCATATCCAGTATAATCAGTCTTTGCATATCAGTAATCCAATAAATTTTGGAACGCCTTTGTGACGCCCCGATTCAATCTACACTAATCATACACGCAAATGTGTACGATCAAGATCAGAGACTCATGGGAAGATATCACAACACAACTCTAAACACAAATAAAATTCAAGCTAGCTTCATATTACAAGCCAGGGGACTCGAGGGCTCAAATACTGATGCTCGATCAGAAACAAGTCAGCGGAAGCAATAATATCTGAGTATAGACATACAGTTAAACAAGGTGCCATAAGATGGCTAGCACAAACAGGGATACAAATCGAAGAGGCGCAGGCCTCTTGCCTGGGATCCTCCTAAACTACTCCTGGTCGTCGGCGGTCTGCACATAGTAGTAGGCTCTGTCAGTGTAGTAGAAGTCGTCGTCGGTGGCGGTAGCTGGCTCCTGGGCTCCACCATCTGATCGCATCAACCGAGTATTGAAAGGGGAAAGGGGGAGCAAAGCAACCGTGAGTACTCATCCAAAGTACTGGTAAGAATTACATTAGATCTATACTACATAGGCATTAGTATCAATGAAAGGGGTAGTATTTGTGGACTAAACTGGAGAATGCCAGAATAAGAGGGGGAGAAGCTAGTCCTATTGAAGACTACACTTCTGGCAGCCTCCAATTTGAAGCAGTAGAAGAGAGTAGATGGTAAGTTAACCAAGTATCAACGTATAGCATAATCGTACCCGGCGATCCTCCCCTCGTCACCCTATGGGAAAGAGATCAACGGGTTATCTCTGGAACTTATCTGGGTGTGTTTTTATTAA
The DNA here is from genome assembly GCF_002162155.2 of Triticum dicoccoides. Taxonomy (NCBI): domain Eukaryota; kingdom Viridiplantae; phylum Streptophyta; class Magnoliopsida; order Poales; family Poaceae; genus Triticum; species Triticum dicoccoides. Next base: position 529,470,069 of record NC_041380.1, on the reverse strand, counting down.
GTATCCGGTTCTAGTTGTCAGAGGTCGGAATACAACTCCAAGTGCCCTGTTACCATGGACACGGCTATTCGAATAGATAAACTTCCCTACAGGGCTACACCACATTACCCAACACGCTCGATTACTCTTGCCGGGCACACTTTCCTGGGTCATGATCGGCCTCAGAAAATCAACACGTCGTAGCCCTTCCTAGGCTCAACAGAGAGGTCAGCACGCCGGTCTAAATCCTAAGCGCGCAGGGTCTTGGGCCCATCACCTGTTGCACTCCTGCATGTTGCGAGGGTGGCTGGGATCAGTCCCGGCAACCCACACTACAAGGCGATTGCTTTAAGCGGACCACCCGGGCGCGCGCTGCTCAGTCGCTGACGTCTGAAAAGCTTTGGCTGATACTATGATGCCGAGTGGCCAGAATAGTCCCTGCGTAGTTGGTTAGTGTGTATAGGCCAAAAGACCAATTCAGATCAAATATCCAAAACTTGTAAGCATGTTATTATGAAATAACCACGGATAACAACCAGGGACTAGGCCCACCTCTCTCTTGGGTGGTCTCAACCTGCCCTATCGCTCCGCCACAAGGTATCACTTAGGGAGGCATCGGGAACCCAGGTCCACCACTACCTGAATGGAACAACCTGTCCCTTCGGCCCCCATCTTTGTTAATCACTCGCGGGTACTCTACGAGCCAACCCGACTTTATTCACAACAAGTATCATGTATAATATGTATATACCCGTGATCACCTCCCGAGTGATCAAGACCCAAAAGTATAGCATGGCAGACAGACAAGAATGTAGGGCCACTGATGAAATACTAGCATCCTATACTAAGCATTTAGGATTGTAGGTAAAGTATCAACAGTAGTAACAAGGACAGGCTATGCAACATAATAGGATCAAGCCGATAAGCCGTAACAACTACACTACTCTAATGTAAGTAGTAGAGAGAAGGAATAGGCGGTATCGGGATGATCAAGGGAGTTTTGCTTGCCTGGAAGCTCTGTGGAGAAGGACGGGTCGTCAGGGGTGTAGTCAACGTCTGGAGCTATGGCACCGGTCTCGAAGTCTACTGGAGAGAAGAGGGGGAAGAAACAGTGAATACAATGCAAACAGATGCATGGCATGACAATACACGGTGCAAGGTGTAACCTAACGCGGTACTAGGTGCTACAAGCGAAGGGGAAAACATCCGGGAGAGTATTCCCGGTGTTAGGTATTTTCAAACAGATGAAACGAAGGGGGGTGGTGCTACCTCTTGAGCATGTGTTTGGTTTGTCCCTTGAAGAGGAAAGGGGAGCGTAAGTATTTCCCTCAGTTGTGAGAACCAAGGTATCAATCCAGTAGGAGACTACGCAACAAGCCACCGAATACCTGCACAAACAAACACCAACTTGCAACCAACACGACAAAGGGGTTGTCAATCCCTTCACGGTTATTCGCAAAGTGAGATCTAATAGAGATGGATAAACGGTAAAGTAATATTTTTGGTATTTTTGGTTTATGGGACGGAAAGTAATGATTGCAAAATAAAGGAAATAGCAACATAAATTGGCAAGTTGATGGGTAACTATTATGATGTAAAATAGACCTGCGGGCCATAGGTTTCACTAGAGGCTTCTCTCAAGATAGAAATTATTGTGGTGGGTGAACAAATTACTGCCGGGCAATTGATAGAAAAGCGCAAAGTTATGACGATATCTAAGGCAATGATCATGAATATAGGCATCACGTCCGTGTCAAGTAGACCGAAACAATTCTGCATTGTCAGGGTTGTGGTGCGACATATGCCAAGGGGTGGCTTATCATGGAGAGGGCCAAGAGTACGTCGCCGGGCTCCAGAGGCGGGAGTGAGCGAGAACGCCTAAGCCAACAAATCTTACCCAGGTTCGGGGCTCTCCTAGGAGATAACACCCCTAGTCCTGCTCTGCGGGGTCTCCGCATGATCACTATCTCAACAAGGTAACTACAAGGTTGCTCCTCGAGCTGTGTGGCTAGAGGAGGAAGATGAGCAAGGCTAGCCTCTCTTCCCCACTCCATATGTGTGTCTGTATCTACTAAGGTTCTGAACCCTTTTGCATGGGTGCCCTGGGGGTTTATATAGGCCTACCCCCAGGGGTACAATGGTAATCCGGCCGCGTGTGGGACCCGACCGTCAGTGTCTCTGGTCGCCGGCTTCTCCGCCAGCTTCTAGGGCCCGCCGCCTGGTGGGTCCCGCCGGTTGCCTTGTACTTGGCCGACAGGCCGCGCCCGCCACTCGCGGGTCTTGCCAGCTGCTTAGCTTTGTAGCCGTGCCACGTGATGATGCATGCTTTGTCGGGGAGCGTGGCTACAGTCCGCTGCCTGGTGGGCGCTCACCATAGCCACATCCCGTTTTATCTGGTTAATGGCGCACAAACTCCAAGGGAGGGGAGGGCCGCTTGCTAGAAGTCCGCCTCCCCCATGCCAACTGGTCAGAGTGTGCCGCCTTCCGGCATCTCACGGACAGGTAGGGCTCGTCGCCTGTAGGCCGTACCGACATCCCATTGTGGGAGCATGGTTATATCTGCCATGATGATATCACAGGCGGCGTGGGAACAACACTGCGCCGGGCGAGGGATGTCCACCTGGCATGCTGCACTGTGGCCACGTTCAGCCCTGGATTCAGGGGTGGCAGGCTGCACTGTAGCCACGCCCCATCTCATCGTTGTAATGAGGTGCTAACTTTGAGGAAATGAGGGTCCGTCTGCTAGGAGTCGGCCCACCTCATTGCCGCCTTCTGGGCTCCACCGCCTTCTAGTAGCTGGCCGCTAGAACCAGTCGGCCCCAAGAAGGGGGTCCTTTGTCTTTGATGCTTGAGGGGCGCAGCTGGCCCCGATGTCTTGAAATACCATGGGGGGCTGATGAGGCTACTCGTGGTCATTTACTTCGATAGTAGTCCCCAGAGCTAGTGGCGAGCCGCGGCTGAAAAGGCGAGAAGCCTCAACAGCTTCTTACTCCGAGTGATCTGGTAGCTTTGCGTCGTCCGTCTTTTGAAATGCCGAATGCCAGGAGCCGGCCGTGTACATGCAGGCCGTCTGGTGATTTTGAAATGTCGTGGTGGGGGCCAGGTGGCATGCCAGCCAGACGTCAGGCTTGCTGCCCATTGCCAGCATGCATGTGGCATCAGCAGGCCAGGCCAGCCTGCCAGCCCACACGCACGACGGGATGTCGCCGTAGGCTGGGGCCCGCCACTACAGGGCCTCGGCACACGCGCAGATCCACTGCGGCCGAGGCAGATGATTGAGCTTGCGGGGCGCAGTTAATACACGCCGTTATGGTGCGGTAAACATGGGATTGTGGGAGGAGTGGGTGCAGTTAATCCCACGACCCCCCACGTTCTAGCCCCTTGGCTCCGCGCCTGGGGCTATAAGTAGGGGGAGGAGGGGGCAGCAGACACACGCGCGCCCTCCTGATACATCTCCAACGTATCTATAATTTTTTATTGCTCCATGCTATATTATCTACTGTTTTGGACATTATTGGGCTTTATTATCCACTTATATATTATTTTTTGGACTAACCTATTAACCGGAGGCCCAGCCTAGAATTGTTGTTTTTGCCTGTTTTAGGGTTTTGAAGAAAAGGAATATCAAACGGAGTCCAAACGGAATGAAACCTTCAGGAACGTGATTTTCTCAACGAATAAGACCCAAGAGACTTGGACCCTATGTCAAGGCACAAGAGAGGAGGCCACGAGGTAGGGGGCGCGCCTGCCTACCCCAGGCGCACCCTCCACCCTCGTGGGCCCCTTGTTGCTCCACCGATGTACTCCTTCCTCCTATATATACCTATGTACCCCAAATGATCAGATACGGAGCCAAAACCCTAATTCCACCGCCATAACTTTCTGTATCCATGAGATCCCATCTTGGGGCCTGTTCCGGAGCTCCGCCGGAGGGGGCATCGATCACGAAGGGCTTCTACATCAACACCATAGTCTCTCCGATGAAGTGTGAGTAGTTTACTTCAGACGTACGGGTCCATAGTTATTAGCTAGATGGCTTCTTCTCTCTTTTTGGATCTCAATACAATGTTCTCCCCTCTCTTGTGGAGAACTATTCGATGTAATCTTCTTTTTGTGGTGTGTTTGCTGAGACCGATGAATTGTGGGTTTATGATCAAGTCTATCTATGAATAATATTTGAATCTTCTCTGAATTCTTTTATGTATGATTGGTGATCTTTGCAAGTCTCTTCGAATTATTAGTTTGGTTTGGCCTACTAGATTGATCTTTCTTGCAATGGGAGAAGTGCTTAGCTTTGGGTTCAATCTTGCGGTGTCCTTTCCCAGTGACAGTAGGGGCAACAAGGCACGTATTGTATTGTTGCCATCGAGGATTACAAGATGGGGTTTTCTTCATATTGCATGAGTCTATCCCTCTACATCATGTCATCTTGCTTAAGGCGTTACTCTATTTGTAACTTAATACTCTAGATGCATGCTGGATAGCAGTCGATGAGTGGAGTAATAGTAGTAGATGCAGGTAGGAGTCGATCTACTTGTCTCGGATGTGATGCCTATATACATGATCATACCTAGATATTCTCATAACTATGCTCAATTCTGTCAATTGCTCAACAGTAATTTGTTCACCCACCGTAGAATACTTATGCTCTCGAGAGAAGCCACTAGTGAAACCTATGGCCCCCGGGTCTATCTTTATCATATTGATCTCCTACTACTTAGTTATTTCCTTTGTTATTTACTTTGCTTTTATTTTACTTTGCATCTTTATCATAAAAATACCAAAAATATTATCTTTATCATATCTATCATATCTCACTCTCATAAGTGGCCTTATAGGGATTGACAACCCCTATTTGCGTTGGTTGCGATGATTTATTTGTTTTGTGCAGGTACGAGGGACTCGCGCGTAGCCTCCTACTGGATTGATACCTTGGTTCTCAAAAACTGAGGGAAATACTTACGCTACTTTGCTGCATCATCCCTTCCTCTTCGGGGAAAACCAACGCAGTGCTCAAGAGGTAGCAAGAAGGATTTCTGGCACCGTTACCAGGGAGGTCTATGCATAAGTCAGCATACCAAGTACCCATCACATACCCTTATCTCCCGCATTACATTATTTGCCATTTGCCTCTCGTTTTCCTCCCCCCACTTCACCTTTGCCGTTTTATTTGCCCTCTCTCTCTCTATCCCCTCTCTCTTTCTCTATTTGCCTCTTTTTGCCCGTTTCTTGTTTTCTCGTATGGTTGGAATAGTCGTTTATTTATTACTAAACAGAGAACCTAAGATTTATGGATCCTCATCCTCTTGCTAATATTTTTAAGAGATCCAGTTATGTTGAACCAATTGCTAGTGAGTTTTATGCACTAGATTATCTTTATGAAGTTTGGCCTAAAATTCGTGAATCTGAAAATTGCGATGAAGTATTTTATGAAGTGATTCACGATAGATCTTTGAATAAAAAGCATGATTGCAATGATGTTATTATAAATTCTATTAATGTCAATTGTGCTAATAATATGCAAAACCCTAAGCTTGGGGATGCCAATTTTGCTATGTCCTCTACTTGTTGCAACGATCATGATTGGGATGATTCTTCTTTTGATCTTGAAAATTTATTTAAGCCCCATGATGAATATGAGATTTATTATAATGTTTGCGATAATATTGAAAGTGCGTTTGGGAAGGTCATGACTTTAGTTAATGTTAATCCCACTATTTCGGAAAAGTGCCAACTTTGCATGCATGTGGATCATGTTGAGAATATTTTATGCAGTAGCTATATTGTTGAATTTGCTTATGATCCTACATGTAATTACTATGAGAGAGGAAAATATGGTTGTAGAAATTTTCATAAATTACCTCTTGTTATGTTGAGATTGCTATTGTTTCTTTGCTCTTCCTTGCATATGCTAGTTTTTGCTTGCCTTGATAATTTGTTTGCCTATAAGATGCCTATGCATAGGAAGTATGTTAGACTTATATTTGTTTGTCACATGCTTTATGATGCTCCTTTTGTGCTTCAATTCTTGTCTTTCATGTGAGCATCATTAAAATTATCAATGCCTAGCTATAAGGCTTTATAGAAAAGCGCTTGTTGGGAGACAACTCAATATTTTTCCTTGCTGTTATTCAATAAATAATTTATCTAGCCTCTGTTTTGGTTGTGTTTTTTTGTGTTTAATTAGTGTGTGTGCCAAGTAGAACCATTGGGAAGACTTGGGGAAAGTCTTCTTGAACTTGCTGTAAAAAAACAGAAACTTTAGCGCTCAAGAGAACTACTGCCATTTTTATTTGGAAAGTGATATTTAGTTAATTCTTTTTTGCAGATGATTAATAGATAAATTACTCACGTCCAGCAATTTAGTTTAGAATTTTTGGTGTTCCAGATCTTGCGCTAGCTATAGATTACTACAGACTATTCTGTTTTTCGTGTGTTGTTTGCTTATTTTGATGAATCTATGGCTAGTAAAATAGTTTATAAACCATAGAGAAGTTGGAATACAGTAGGTATAACACCAATATAAATAAAGAATGAGTTCATTACAGTACCTTGAAGTGGTATTTTATTTTCTTTCGCTAACGGAGCTCACGAGATTTTCTATTTTGAGTTTTGTGTTGTGAAGTTTTCAAGTTTTGGGTAAAGATTTGATGGATTATGGAACAAGGAGAGGCAAGAGCCTAAGCTTGGGGATTCCCATGGCACCCCCAAGATAATCTAAGGACACCTAAAAGCTGAAGCTTGGGGATGCCCCGGAAGGCATCCCCTCTTTCGTCTACTTCTATCGGTAACTTTACTTGGAGCTATATTTTTATTCGCCACATGATACGTGTTTTGCTTGGAGCGTCTTGTATGATTTGAGTATTTATTTTTTAGTTTAACACAATCATCCTTGCTGTACACACCTTTTTAGAGAGCCATACATGATTTGGAATTTGTTAGAATACTCTATGTGCTTCGCTTATATCTTTTGAGTTATATAATTTTGCTCTAGTGCTTCACTTATATCTTTTAGAGCACGGTGGTGGATTTGTTTTATATAAACTATTGATCTCTCATGCTTCACTTGGATTATTGTGAGAGTCTTAAATAGCATGGTAATTTTATTAAAATCCTAATATGCTTGGTATACAAGATTAATAATAAAACTTTCGTATGAGTGTGTTGAATACTATGAAAAGTTCGATGCTTGATAATTGTTTTGAGATATGAAGATGGTAATATTAAAGTTGTGCTAGTTGAGTAGTTGTGAATTTGAGAAATACTTGTGTTGAAGCTTGTGATTCACGTAGCATGCACGTATGGTGAACCGTTATGTGATGAAGTCGGAGCATGATTTAATTTTTTATTGTCTTCCTTATGAGTGGCGGTCGGGGACGAGCGATGGTCTTTTCCTACCAATCTATCCCCCTAGGAGCATGTGCGTAATACTTTTCTTTGATAAGTTGTAGATTTTTGCAATAAGTATATGAGTTCTTTATGACTAATGTTGAGTCCATGGATTATACGCACTCTCACCCTTCCACCTTTGCTAGCCTCTCTAATACCGCGCACCTTTCGCCGGCATCATACACCCACCATATACCTTCCTCAAAACAGCCACCATACCTACCTATTATGGCATTTCCATAGCCATTCCGAGATATATTGCCATGCAACATTCCACCGTTTCGTTTATTATGACACACTCCATCATTGTCATATTGCTTAGCATGATCATGTAGTTGACATCGTATTTGTGGCAAAGCCACCGTTCATAATTCTTTCATACATGTCACTCTTGATTCATTGCATATCTCGGTACACCGCCGGAGGTATTCATATAGAGTCATATTTTGTTCTAAGTATCGAGTTGTAATTGTTGAGTTGTAAGAAAAATAAAAGTGTGATGATCATCATTATTAGAGCATTGCCCCAGTGAGGAAAGGATGATGGAGACTATGATTCCCCCACAAGTCGGGATGAGACTTCTCTGGAAAAAAACACTACAAGAAATATGTCAACTAGTGACCTTCTGTTAGTGACCCTGGAAGAATTGGTCATAGATCTATGACCAATTGGTCAAAAGCTGTTCGGGGGACTCCAAACACTAAACTATATCGACCATTTTGGTCAGAAAGGTCGTAATTTCCTTACACGAAATGGTCACAAAGCAGATAGCACTGATCCGCTGCCTTATTTCTAGCTGGTCATGACCAATATAGATGGTCATAACCTTGTAAGTTGTGGTGGATTGCTATGACTAGGCGCCACCTCATCAGTTTTGCCTATGTGTCATGTCCATGTGTCAATTTTTGCCCTAGGTTGTGAAGCAACCTATATTTCTGTTAGTCCCAAAATTCCGAAAAAATTCTCATAAATTCTTTGGATCATATCTTCGTCAAATATGTCAAAAACCTTCCTCGCCTAGTTAAAATATAATTCAACAATATTCATTTTCCTATTCTGTTCAAAACAACACTTTGTGAAGGAAGTGTTATTTTTATATTCTTGATTGTGCTCAAAAATTTTGGGCACTCTTTCCTATCCAAACCATTGCCTCATGAAAAAATTCAGCTCCATTTGCCGAGTAAATCTTCCTCGGCAAATTTCCAAAGTTTTTGTCCACCTAGAAGCATTGTGAAGGAAGTACTATCTATGCACATCCAAATGGCATGAAATTTATATAGTGTCTTCATATGCCCAAATTATCACCCTCCTCCAAATTGCAGCTCAATCAAATCATCTATGTGAGCCCAACTTCAATTTTTATTTTCTGTCCAGATTGGCACATTGCAAAGCAAGTGCTATCTATACCACTCCTATTGCCCTCAAAATTTTTGGTCAATATTCCATACCAAAATAATTTCCACATGCCAATATTCAGCTCTATTTTCCTAGTAAATCATCCTCGACAAATTTCCAAAGTTTCTATTCACCTAGAAGCTTTGTGAAGGAAGTACAAGATAGGTATATCGTAATGAGTTAAATTTTTGCCACAGGTTCTATATGCCTAAGTAATAGCTCTACACAAAAGTTTAGCACCATTGAACAATACATGTGAGCTCACCATCGAATCTTTGTTTCTGGTAATATTTTCAGTTTGTGAAGCAACTACATTTTATGTTGCTTTATAATTGTTGAAAATTTACCAGGACATTACCCTGACTATAGAAACCCCCTACACCAAATTTCAGCATAATCCAATCAAATATGTAAGCCCAGCTTCAATTTCCATTTTCTGTCCAAATTGGCACATTGCAAAGCAAGTGCTATCTAGATACATCCTATTTTATTCAAACTTTTTGTGCCATCTTACACATACAAATCATTGCCACATTCCAATATTCAGCTCCATTTTCCTACTAAATCTTCCTCAACAAATGTCTAAAGTTTCTATCCAGAGAGAAGCTTTGTGAAGGAAGTACAAGCTAGGATTATCCAAATGGTGTAAACTTTTTACAGTGATTTACTATGCCAAAATTATCATACTCCACAAAATTTCAGCTCAATCCACTTACCCATTTGAGCCCAGCTTCAACATCCATATTTCTACCCGATGTGGTACTTTGCAAAGCAAGTGCCATCCAAACTCCTCCATTTGAGCTGAAAATTTGCCAAGACAGTCTCCCTAGTAGATGATCATCCTCACCCAAAACTCAGGCCCATTGGCCTTGTGAATTTCCCGTACCGCTAATCAAACACTTGGCTGCTAATTCATGTTTGAGCATAGTTCGGTCTCCTCATGAGATTCTTCTGTTGTTATTTTATTCCAAGCATCTACTTGGGGAGTGCCAAAACTACTAGACATGCCTAGGCTTCCCAGAACGCACGGCAACGCCACGGTCACGCAGTGACCACGCGACGACCATGCGAGCTTACGCGCTTTGGAGTTGGGGCCCTGGGCCACCACCCAAACCTCAACGTATCACCACCAAACCATGTATTTATACTTCAATAGATACTTATGTACCTAGAAATAATTTTTGGAAAAAATAAAGAGCAAACTATAAGGCAGCTGCAGTTCAAATTTGACCCGCTTCCTACTAAATTGGCGGAAATTTGTCTTTTTCACTAGAGGTGGATAAAAACCTTTTACACCCAATCATTTTGTCAATTGTAGGTCCTTCACAAAAAAAGTCATTTCGGGCACTCGAAAAAAGGAAACTGAATTTTCTGTGCAAAGAAAATGAAAACTCCCTTAGGCAACATTGTTTGGAAATCCAAGATGCACCCTTGTGCACAATATGAGATCATTTGAACAAACTATGCCATGAATGTGGCCATAAGATTGATCATTTGGCTTGAAAACCATAAATCTTCACGCATGATAGCTCATTTCTGAGAACACTGTTTTGAAATAATTGCCATATTACAAGTTTATTATTTTTCTTCAAACTTGGTCACATATGATGACCCAATGCGATGGTTTTCCAATTTTTTGATTTTTTTTGAACTTTTTATGCCCGTTTCAAAATGCGGTCAAAACGGCGGGCTTGACAGTTCCTAGCTAGTGGTTTAATCTTGGAAAACTTTTGATGCTTGTCTAATTAAATAGATACTTATGTACCTAGAAATGATTTTTGGAAAAAAATAAAGAGCAAACTATGAGGCAGCTACAGTTCAAATTTCACCCGCTTCCAACCGAATCGGCGGGAATCTGTCTTTTTCACCAGAGGTGGATCAAGGCTTTTGACACCAAACCATTTGGTCAATTGTGTATTAAATATGGCCTAGTATTTTATAAATTTGATTTGGTCCATTTTTACAACAATTATTTGGTAGTTCCTTCACAAAAAACTCATTTTGGGCACTCGAAAAATGGAAAATGAATTTTCCGTGCAAAGAAAATGAAAACTCCCTTAGGCAACATTGTTTGGAATTCCAAGATGCACCCTTGTGCATAATATGAGATCATTTGAACAAATTATGCCATGAATGTGGCCATAAGATTGATCATTTGGCTTGAAAGCCATGAATTTTCACGCATGATAGCTCATTTCTGAGAACAATTTTTTAAAATAATTGCCGTATTACAAGTTTATTATTTTTTATGGAAACTTGCCAACATATGATGACACAATGTGAAGGTTTTCCAATTTTTTGATTTTTTTTGAATTTTTTATGCCCGTTTCAAAATGCGGTCAAAACATCGGGCTTGACCATTCCTAGCTAGTGGTTTAATCTTGGATAACTTTTGATGTTTCTCTGATTAAATAGATACTGATGTACCTAGAAATGATTTTTGGAAAAAATAAAGAGCAAACTATGAGGCAGCTACAGTTCAAATTTCACCCGCTTCCAACCGAATCGGTGGGAATTTGTCTTTTTAACCAGAGGTGGATCAAGGCTTTTAACACCCAACCATTTGGTCAATTGTGTATTAAATATGACCTAGTATTTTATAAAATTTATTTGGTCCATTTTTACAACAATTATTTGACAGTTCCTTCACAAAAAAAAACTCATTTTGGGCACTCAAAAAATGGAAAATGAATTTTCCATGCAAAGAAAATGAAAACTCCCTTAGGCAACATTGTTTGGAATTCCAAGATGCACCCTTGTGCACAATATGGGATCATTTGAACAAAATATGCCATGAATGTGGCCATAAGATTGATCATTTGGCTTGAAAGCCATGAATCTTCACGAATGATAGCTCATTTCTGAGAACACTTTTTAAAAATAATTGTCGTATTACAAGTTTATTATTTTTTCTAGAAACTTGGTCAAATATGATGACACAATGTGAAGGTTTTCCAATTTTTAGATTTTTTTGATTTTTTTTGCCCGTTTCAAAATGCGGTCAAAACGGCAGGCTTGACCGTTCCTAGCTAGTGGTTTAATCTTGGAAAACTTTTGATGTTTCTTTGATTAAATAGATACTTATGTACCTAGAAATGATTTTTGGAAAAAACAAAGAGCAAACTATGAGGCAGCTGCAGTTCAAATTTGACCCGCTTCCTACTGAATTGGCAGAAATTTGTCTTTTTCACTAGAGGTGGATAAAAACTTTTTACACCCAACCATTTTGTCAATTGTGCATTGAACATGGCCTAGTATTTTATAAATTTTATTTGGTCCTATTTTGCGACAAATATATGGTAGGTCCTTCAAAAAAAATCATTTCGGGCACTCGAAAAATGGAAACTGAATTTTCCGTGCAAAGTAAGTGAAAACTCCCTTAGGAAACTTTGTTTGGAAATCCAAGATGCACCCTTGTGCACAATATGAGATCATTTGAACAAACTATGCCATGAATGTTGCCATAAGATTGATCATTTGGCTTGAAAACCATAAATCTTCATGCATGATAGCTCATTTCTGAGAACACTATTTTGAAATAATTGCCGTATTACAAGTTTATTATTTTTCTTCAAACCTGGTCACATATGATGAAACAATGCGATGGTTTTCCAATTTTTTGATTTTTTTGAACTTTTTATTCCTGTTTCAAAATGCGGTCAAAACGGCGGGCTTGACAGTTCCTAGCCAGTAGTTTAATCTTGGAAAACTTTTGATGTTTGTCTGATAAAATAGATACTTATGTACCTAGAAATGATTTTTGGAAAAAAATAAAGAGCAAACTATGAGGCAGCTACAGTTCAAATTTCACCCGCTTCCAACCGAATCGGCGGGAATCTGTCTTTTTCACCAGAGGTGGATCAAGGCTTTTGACACCAAACCATTTGGTCAATTGTGTATTAAATATGGCCTAGTATTTTATAAAATTGATTTGGTCCATTTTTACAACAATTATTTGGCAGTTCCTTCACAAAAAAAACTCATTTTGGGCACTTGAAAAATGGAAAATGAATTTTCCGTGCAAAGAAAATGAAAACTCCCTTAGGCAACATTGTTTGGAATTCCAAGATGCACCCTTGTGCACAATATGAGATCATTTGAACAAACTATGCCATGAATGTGGCCATAAGATTGATCATTTGGCTTGAAAGCCATGAATCTTCACGCATGATAGCTCATTTCTGAGAACACTTTTTTAAAATAATTGTCGTACTACAAGTTTATTATTTTTTATGGAAACTTGGCCACATATGATGACACAATGTGACGGTTTTCCAATTTTTTGATTTTTTTGAATTTTTTATGCCCGTTTCAAAATGAGGTCAAAACGTCGGGCTTGACCGTTCCTTGCTAGTGGTTTAATCTTGGATAACTTTTGATGTTTCTCTGATTAAATAGATACTGATGTACCTAGAAATGATTTTTGGAAAAAATAGAGAGCAAACTATGAGGCAGCTACAGTTCAAATTTCACCCGCTTCCAACCGAATCGGCGGGAATTTGTCTTTTTCACCAGAGGTGGTTCAAGGCTTTTAACACCCAACCATTTGGTCAATTGTGTATTAAATATGGCCTAGTATTTTATAAAATTTATTTGGTCCATTTTTACAACAATTATTTGGCAGTTCCTTCACAAAAAAAACTCATTTTGGGCACTCGAAAAATGGAAAATGAATTTTCCATGCAAAGAAAATGAAAACTCCCTTAGGCAACATTGTTTGGAATTCCAAGATGCACCCTTATGCACAATATGAGATCATTTGAACAAACTATGCCATGAATGTGGCCATAAGATTGATCATTTGGCTTGAAAGCCATGAATCTTCACGCATGATAGCTCATTTCTGAGAACACTTTTTTAAAATAATTGCCGTATTACAAGTTTATTATTTTTAATGGAAACTTGGCCATATATGATGACACAATGCGAAGGTTTTCCAATTTTTTGATTTGTTTTGAATTTTTTATGCACGTTTCAATATGCGGTCAAAACGTCGGGCTTGACCGTTCCTAGCTAGTGGTTTAATCTTGGAAAAAATTTGATGTCTCTCTGATTAAATAGATACTTATGTACCTATAAATGATTTTTGGAAAAAATAAAGAGCAAACTATGAGGCAGCTACAGTTCAAATTTCACCCACTTCCAACCGAATCAGCGGGAATTTTCCTTTTTCACCAGAGGTGGATCAAGGCTTATGACACCCAACCATTTGGTCAACTGTGCATTAAATATGGCCTATTATTTTATAAAATTGATTTGGTCCATTTTACGACAATTATTTGGCAGTTCCTTCACAAAAAACTCATTTTGGGCACTCGAAAAATGGAAAATGAATTTTCCGTGCAAAGAAAATGAAAACTCCCTTAGGCAACATTGTTTGGAATTCCAAGATGCACCCTTGTGCACAATATGAGATCATTTGAACAAACTATGCCATGAATGTGGCCATAAGATTGATCATTTGGCTTGAAAGCCATGAATCTTCACGCATGATAGCTCATTTCTGAGAACACTTTTTAAAAATAATTGCCGTATTACAAGTTTATTATTTTTTCTGGAAACTTGGTCTCATATGATGACACAATCCGAAGGTTTCCCAATTTTTTTGATTTGTTTTGAATTCTTTATGCCCGTTTCAAAATGCGGTCAAACGGCGGGCTTGACAGTTCCTAGCTAGTGGTTTAATCTTGGAAAACTTTTGATGCTTGTCTAATTAAATAGATACTTATGTACCTAGAAATGATTTTTGGAAAAAAAATAAAGAGCAAACTATGAGGCAGCTACAGTTCAAATTTCACCCGCTTCCAACCGAATCGGCGGGAAACTGTCTTTTTCACCAGAGGTGGATCAAGGCTTTTGACACCAAACCATTTGGTCAATTGTGTATTAAATATGGCCTAGTATTTTATAAAATTGATTTGGTCCATTTTTACAACAATTATTTGGCAGTTCCTTCACAAAAAACTCATTTTGGGCACTCGAAAAATGGAAAATGAATTTTCCGTGCAAAGAAAATGAAAACTCCCTTAGGCAACATTGTTTGGAATTCCAAGATGCACCCTTGTGCACAATATGGCATCATTTGAACAAACTATGCCATCAATGTGACCATAAGATTGATCATTTGGCTTGAAAGCCGAGAATCTTCACACATGATAGCTCATTTCTGAGAACACTTTTTTAAAATAATTGTCGTATTACAAGTTTATTATTTTTTCTGGAAACTTGGTCACATATGGTGACACAATGCGAAGGTTTTCCAATTTATTGATTTTTTTTGAATTTTTTATGCCTGTTTCAAAATGCGGTCAAAATGGTGGGCTTGACCGTTCCTAGCTAGTGGTTTAATCTTGGAAAACTTTTGATGTTTGTCTTATTAAATTGATACTTATGTATCTATAAATGATTTTTGGAAAAAATAAAGAGCAAACTATGATGTAGCTACAGTTCAAATTTGACCCGCTTCCAACCAAATCGGCGGGAATTTGTCTTTTTCACCAGAGGTGGATCAAGGCTTTTCAGATCCAACAATTTGGTCAATTGTGTATTAAATATGGCCTAGTATTTTATAAAATTGATTTGGTCCATTTTTACCACAATTATTTGGTAGTTCCTTCAAAAAAAACTCATTTTGGGCACTCGAAAAATGGAAAATGAATTTTCCGTGCAAACAAAATGAAAACTCCCTTGGGCAACATTGTTTGGAATTCCAAGATGCACCCTTGTGCACAATATGGGATCATCTGAACAAAATATGCCATGAATGTGGCCATAAGATTGATCATTTGGCTTGAAAGCCATGAATCTTCACGAATGATAGCTCATTTCTGAGAACACTGTTTTAAAATAATTGCCGTATTACAAGTTTATTATTTTTTCTGGAAACTTGGTCACATATGATGACACAATGCGAACGTTTTTCAATTTTTTGAATTTTTTGAATTTTTTATGCTCGTTTCAAAATGTGGTCAAAACGGCGGGCTTGACCGTTCCTAGCTAGTGGTTTAATCTTGGAAAACTTTTGATGTTTCTCTGATTAAATAGATACTTATGTACCTAGAAATGATTTTTTGAAAAAATAAAGAGCAAACTATGAGGCAGCTACAGTTCAAATTTGACCCGCTTCTAGCCGAATCGACGAGAATTTGTCTTTTTCACCAGAGGTGGATCAAGGCTTTTGACACCCAACCATTTGGTCAATTGTGTATTAAATATGGCCTAGTATTTTATAAAATTGATTTGGTCCATTTTTACAATAATTATTTGGTAGTTCCTTCACAAAAAAACTCATTTTGGGCACTCGAAAAATGGAAAATGAATTTTCCGTGCAAAGAAAATGAAAACTCCCTTAGGCAACATTGTTTGGAATTCCAAGATGCACTCTTGTGCACAATATGAGATCATTTGAACAAACTATGCCATGAAAGTGGCCATAAGATTGATCATTTGGCTTGAAAGCCATGAATCTTCACGCATGATAGCTCATTTCTCAGAACACTTTTTAAAAATAATTGCCATATTACAAGTTTATTATTTTTTCTGGAAACTTGGTCACATATGATGACACAATGCGAAGGTTTTCCAATTTTTTGATTTTTTGAATTTTTTATGCCCGTTTCAAAATGCGGTCAAAATGGCGGGCTTGACCGTTCCTAGCTAGTGGTTTAATCTTGGAAAACTTTTGATGTTTCTCTTATTAAATAGATACTTATGTACCTAGAAATGATATTTGGAAAAAAATAAAGAGCAAACTATGAGGCAGCTACAGTTCAAATTTGACCCGCTTCCAACCGAATCGGTGGGAATTTGTCTTCTTCACCAAAGGTGGATCAAGGCTCTTGACACCCAACCATTTGGTCAATTGTGTATTAAATATGTCCTAGTATTTTATAAAATTGAGTTCGTCTATTTTTACAACAATTATTTGGCAGTTCCTTCACAAAAAACTCATTTTGGGCACTCGAAAAATGGAAAATGAATTTTCCGTGCAAAGAAAATGAAAACTCCCTTAGGCAACATTGTTTGGAATTCCAAGATGCACCCTTGTGCACAATATGGGATCATTTGAACAAACTATGCCATGAATGTGACCATAAGATTGATCATTTGGCTTGAAAGCCATGAATCTTCACGCATGATAGCTCATTTCTGAGAACACTTTTTTAAAATAATTGTCGTATTACAAGTTTATTATTTTGTCTGGAAACTTGGTCACATATGGTGACACAATGCGAAGGTTTTCCAATTTATTGATTTTTTTTGAATTTTTTATGCCCGTTTCAAAATGCGGTCAAAACGGCGGGCTTGACCGTTCCTAGCTAGTGAGTTAATCTTGGAAAACTTTTGATGTTTCTTTGATTAAATAGATACTTATGTACATAGAAATGATTTTTGGAAAAAATAAAGAGCAAACTATGAGGCAGCTGCAGTTCAAATTTGACTCGCTCCCAACTAGATAGGCGGAAATTTATCTTTTTCACCAGTGGTGGGTCGAAACTTTTGACACCCAACCATTTGGTAAAGTGTGCATTAAACATGTCCTAATATTTTATAAAATTGATTTGGTTCAATTTTGCAACAAATATATGATAGGTCATTTACAAAAAAACTCATTTTGGGCACTCAAAGAAATAGAAAATGAATTTTTCGTTCAAAGAAAATGAAAACTTCCTTAGGCAACATTGTTTTCCATTTCAAGGACGAGCAGGAATAAAGCTTGGGGATGCTTGATACGTCTCCAACGTATCTATAATTTTTGATTGCTCCATGCTTTATTATCTACTATTTTGGACATTATTGGGCTTTATTATCCAGTTTTATATTATTTTTGGGACTAACCTATTAACCGGAGGCCCAGCCCAGAATTGCTGTTTTTTGCCTGTTTTAGGGTTTCGAAGAAAAGGAATATCAAACGGAGTCCAAACGGAATGAAACCTTCGGGAACGTGATTTTCTCAACGAATAAGACCCAGGAGACTTGGACCCTATGTCAAGGCACAAGAGAGGAGGCCACGAGGTAGGGGGCGCGCCTGCCTACCCCAGGCGCGCCCTCCACCCTCGTGGGCCCCCTGTTGCTCCATCGATGTACTCCTTCCTCCTATATATACCTACGTACCCCCAAACGATCAGATACGGAGCCAAAACCCTAATTCCACCGCCGTAACTTTCTGTATCCACGAGATCCCACCTTGGGGCCTGTTCCGGAGCTCCGCCAGAGGGGGCATCGATCACGGAGGGCTTCTACATCAACACCATAGCCTCTCCGATGAAGTGTGAATAGTTTACTTCAGACCTACGGGTCCATAGTTATTAGCTAGATGGCTTCTTCTCTCTTTTTGGATCTCAATACAATGTTCTCCCTATCTCTTGTGGAGAACTATTCGATGTAATCTTCTTTTTGCGGTGTGTTTGTTGAGACCGATGAATTGTGGGATTATGATCAAGTCTATCTATGAATAATATTTTAATCTTCTCTGAATTCTTTTATGTATGATTGGTTATCTTTGCAAGTCTCTTCGAATTATCAGTTTTGTTTGGCCTACTAGATTGATCTTTCTTGAATGGGAGAAGTGCTTAGCTTTGGGTTCAATCTTGCGGTGTCCTTTCCCAGTGACAGTAGGGGCAGCAAGGCACGTCTTGTATTGTTGCCATCGAGGATAACAAGATGGGGTTTTCTTCATATTGCATGAGTCTATCCCTCTACATCATGTCATCTTGCTTAAGGCGCTACTCTTTTTTAACTTAATACTCTAGATGCATGCTGGATAGCGGTCGATGAGTGGAGTAATAGTAGTAGATGCAGGCAGGAGTCGGTCTACTTGTCTCGGACATGATGCCTATATACATGATCATACCTAGATATTCTCATAACTATGCTCAATTCTGTCAATTGCTCAACAGTAATTTGTTCACCCACCGTAGAATACTTATGCTCTCGAGAGAAGCCACTAGTGAAACCTATGGCCCCCGGGTCTATCTTTATCATATTGATCTCCTACTACTTAGTTATTTCCTTTGTTATTTACTTTGCTTTTATTTTACTTTGCATCTTTATCATAAAAATACCAAAAATATTATCTTTATCATATCTATTAGATCTCACTCTCGTAAGTGGCCTTATAGGGATTGACAACCCCTATTTGTGTTGGTTGCGAGGATTTATTTGTTTTGTGCAGGTACGAGGGACTCGCACATAGCCTCCTACTGGATTGATACCTTGGTTCAAAAAAACCGAGGGAAATACTTACGCTACTTTTCTGCATCATCCCTTCCTCTTCGGGGAAAACCAACGCAGTGCGCAAGAGGTAGCACCTCCTCTCCCTTTGCCTTCGCCGCTCTTCCTCTTCTTCTCTTTGCCGCCGCAGTGCCCCTTCCTATTGCCGAGGCGCTGCCGCAGCCCACTGTTGCTGGGCTTCTTCTCCCCGGAGCTTCCCTGCTCCGCCGTGGTTTCGCCCGTTCATCACTGCGCCGCGCCACCGTCGAGCACCAAAGTCCATGGCGCGCGCACGGGCCGGGGACTAGGACGGCTCCAACATCCATGAAGATCATCTCTCCTTCCTCCATCAGATGCGACGGCTCCCCCGCGATACACATGTGAAGGTGCGTGCCTCCCCCTCGAGGCGGAAATCTCACCGGTGCCAGAGGAGGACGAACACTTCGTCTTTCGGTCCCATTTTTTTCGCGGCTTCGGCCTTCCGGCGAGCGGCTTCTTGCGCTCTTTCCTCAACTTCTACCGAGTCCAGCCGCACCACCTCACGCCAAACACGGTGGTGCTGCTGGCTGCCTTTGTCACCCTCTGTGAAGGCTACCTCGGTACTCTCCCACCCTCAAGCTCTGGGGAAAGTGCTTCTACCTCAACCTGGGCTCCGCCGCAAGGGCACGTCGGCCTAATGCGAAGCCTGCATGGCGGTGCGGTGTCCGGGTGCCGGGAACCGCTTCCCGCCCGTCTCCCTGCCGTAGTCGGCGAAACTGTGGTAGAAGTCCTACTTCTACGTCAAGCACATACATCCGATGAGAGACTACATCAACTTGCCGGCATATGCTTCCGGCCCGCCTATTGAGCCTCGCGCCCTCGCCCCAACTGGCAGTACAAGCCTAGCACCCTATCGGCCACCTCCTCCGCCGCCCTCGCCCGACCTCAAGGGCTCGGACCTGCTGGCCGCCTACGTGGTGCTCCGAGTGCTTCCCCTCCAAGCCCGGCCCCACATCATTTGCAGCATGAGCGGGCATCGGGACCCGTGCCGAATGTGCACATGGAAACTACCAGACGTGGAGGTGGTTCGGCTGATAAACTACATCTCCAACTACAAGTTGTTGGAGAAGGATTGGCGATTCGGCAAGCAGCCGTACGACCGCGCACACCCGCCGCCTGCGGTGAGTCTTGTAATTCTTTTTTCTTCTTTGCTTGTTCGAGTTCTTGCTTTGTCGTCTGATAAGTCGGCCATGGTTCAGGTCTTCTTGATCCAGTCGGCGGTTGACACTCTAGAGTCGGGTCATCAATACATGCCGGACCGCTCGAGAAGTGACGTGGATGACCCCGACTTGGGGGCGGCCTCCATGGAAGAGGACGACACCACAAGTGGGGGCGGTGGAGTAGATGGCTCCAGAGGAGGCGGCCTTGAGGACTAGCCGGATGATGATGAAGAGGAGAACATGCCGCATCGCACGCACGACGCCGACAGGGCAGGTGCGAGTTCTTTAGCCGCGCCGACTGTACTAGGCGGCACACCGAAGCACCGAGCCGACTCGTTGCTATTTGGCAGCCGCCCGAAGAAGCCCAGGAACATGGCTGTCGGGACCAAGCGGCTGGAGGCCATCGCAAAGGCGGCCCAATTCCAGAGGGCCCTGAAGCGGCTCCCATTAGCGTCCTGGTGAGTACTTCTGCTTTTTCGTTGTTGCTTTTGCATTTGCTTTTCTTCTTTCTTCTAGTCTTCTTACCGGCTCACTTCACCGTGCCTTCATAGGGCCCTGCTCTCTCTTTCGCGGGCCCCATCTGCCCCAGTGATTGGGGCGGCGGAGGCTCCGCGGAGCATCTTCGCGTGGACCCGCGCGCCGAGCTCCAGGAGGCGACAGAGCGGAACATGAGGGAGGCGCGCGAGGAGCGGAAGAAGGCGGAGCGGGAGAAGGCGGATGCGGCCAAGGCGGCACGGGTGGAAGCCGATGCGGCAGTCAAGGCTCAGGCCGACGCCGGGGCCAAGGAGCAGGCGGCCGATGCCGCCAAGGCGCACATGAGGTGGAGGTGGCCCGCAGCCGAGCTCCACTGCTCATCATCCCGCTGAGTGCCGCGCCACCCATGCCGGAGAGCCAGGCGCCGATTGGAGGATCCGGCGAGGACCAGCCGTTCCTGGAGAGGGGAGGGGGCGACCTCGTCATCTTGGGGGCGGAAGTGCCCCTGCCCACGCCGACTGCCGACGCGCAGAGCAGCCGACCGGAAGCGCCGTTGGTGCCACTATCTGGCGGCGAGCTGGTGGTGGGGCCGACTCCCGCGGCCCATACTCCGGTGCACTGGCGTTCAAAGAGGGCGGCCTCAGCACCACAGCCGTTTGAGATCAGGGCCACGAGCTCATCGGCCCCCGATGTTGAGGCCACCAGTGCCGCCCCTCCAGGTTGGACGTCTGGAGGTGGCACGGGTGTGTTGAACGCGGCCGTGCAAGAGGTCCATGCTCGGTTTAATGCCCAAGGCACCACCCTCCAGCAGTATACGCAGGATTCTTGGCGACGCGAGCGGCCGTTTGGGTAAGTTTCTTGCTTGCTTTCGGTTCTTGTAATCTTCCGTGGGGGCGCGCCAGCGCACCCACTGGGTGTAACCCCCGAGTTCCGGGACGATTGCTGAGCAGGCGGCTCAGAACTTAAGGTAAGTTCCGAGTGCTAACTTTTTTCTTTTCTTCTGTTGTCTTCGTTGCAGGAATACCACAACATCTGCACGACCGCCTTCAACTCCCAAGTCTAGGAGCTGGCCAAGCGGACCACTGATTTGGACGAAAACCGGAGTAAGCACTCTGCCTTCCTCTTGCGGGGGCGCGTTAGCGCGCCCACTGGGTGTAGCCCCCGAGGTTCGGGCCGACTACTGAGCAGTCGGGCCGGATCTTCCAGCAACCACTTTTCTTCTTTGTTGATTACTGAATGTCTTCTCTTTCTTATCTTCTGCAGGAACAGCCACCGCACTGTAGCAGCGCCTGGGCAAAGTCCAGATCGTGCTGCGTGCCAAGGAGCAGGAGAGCAACAAGGTGGCCCAGGAGCGTGACTGCCTAGTCAAGGAGTTGGCGGACCAGGAGGATGGACACAAGGCGGACCTCCAGAAGGTAAGGGACGGTGAGGCCAACCTCCAGGCCGAGTTCAAGACTGAGCGCTCGGCCTGGGCCGAGAAGGAAAAGGCTCTAACCGATGGCTACGACGAGATCGAAGATATGATCGATGGTGAGTTGTCCTTCCTTTCTTTGAGCCACCGACTGTTATGTTAGCCTGCTTCTGGCTTCAGACTTCTTTTTTCTTCTTGTGCAGAGTTCTTTCCTGGTCATGCAGTTGCCGCCAGCCAGGCTACTAAGGCCCACCGCGATGAGCGAAGACGGGGTGGTGTAGAAATCATGCCCTACGTGCCTCGGACCCTCGGCGAGCAGCTTCTCGCCGTCCGAGCTCGCCTCCAGCCGGCTCATCGGATGCTCCGCCGCATGCAGCGCGTCGGGGACCAGTTGTTAATCGCCCTCTGGCCGGACGCTCAGATCCCACGCACCCCCAATCGGACTGCCGAGTGGCTGGAGGTAGCAGTCAGGCGCTTTGAGGCTTGGAAGGGCTCCACGGCTTATGCCGGCGCATGGAGGGCCCTAGAGTTCATCAAGGCATGGTATCCCGGCCTGGACTTGGCCGACCTGGCCACCTTCTAGCAGGAGGCCGCACCGGAGATGGCGGCGGCAAGCCGCGACCTTATCCAATGCGCGGCGGTGATCGCCGACTATGCCGACACCACCGAATTCGTCCCTGAGCCAAACAAGGAGGGTGTTGAGGTGCCGCCCAACTAGTTTGGGCTAAACCCGGAGTATGGCGAGGACTCGATAAAGCAGATCGCCTCCAGCTATGAGGGCGAGGACGAAGAGGGTGAGGATGAAGAGGGTGAGGATGAAGAGGGTGACGATAGTGAAGACGATGCGTCGGAGAGTGGAGCGGACAACCAGCCTGCTGGGGGTGTATTCAAATTTGTGTAGTTCCACCTGCTGGGGGTGTATTCAAACTTGTTGAATTCTGGCTATGTGCCTTGCTATGTAAATTAACTTAATTCACACAAGGTGTGCTTTTCCGGGTTATGACTTGTCTTGCTTTTCTACTCTTTTGGTTTTTTCCTTTGCCGTCTTCCCTTGGCTGCCGCCCTGCCAGCCAGACAGCCGCTCTGTGGTCTGTGGCTGGGTCAGGTACTTGGCCATTTTGGGAAGACAAGTACTTTGGACGCTTAGAACGTAGCAAGTAAAATGAGAAGCCGGCCGGCCGGCTGCTCAGCAGCCGGATGGTAAGGCAAGGAGCCGGCTTGGCATATGTAGATGCTTTTTGCCTTAGCCATTTTTCGTGTGGAGACCATTTCCCGCCTTTAGCTCTTGCCAGCCGGACAGTCGCTCTGCGAGTTGCGACTTGCGGTAAGAGAGGTCTTAGATGCTGGCACATTACTTGTTCGACTGCAGGTAGCATCAACATAGTACAAGGTGGCAAGCCCCCGGGCCGACTGGTCGAACCCGGTGCCGGGCGAAGGAAGGAAAATAACACATTCGTCGGCAGAAGCTTATCATATAGATAAAAAGGGTAGCCCCGAGTGATTCTCGAGCGTCTCGATGTCTTAGCTCTTAATACAAAGGTAGCATGGTACATACTGCTTTTAACTGTAAAATCTTCGGAGGAGATTTGCGTTCCATGGGCGCTCTGTTTCTTTGCCGGAATCGTCCCTCTTGTGTGCCCTGGGCTTCTGTGCATCGATAAGGTAGTAGGAGTCATTGCCCAAGGCTTTGCTGATGATGAAGGGGCCTTCCCAAGGGGGCGAGAGCTTGTGCTGGCCTGCTGTTCGCTGGATCAGCCGGAGTACAAGGTCCCCCTCTTGGAAGGATCTTGGCTTGACCTTCCGACAGCGGAAGCGGCGCATGCTTTGGTGGTAGATGGCGGATCGGCTGAGTGCCAATAGCCGGCCCTCTTCCAGCAGATCGACGCTTTCTTCTCGTGCTTCCTTCGCCTCCGCCTCTGTGTACATGGTGACGCGAGGTGAGTGGAATTCAATGTCAGTCGGGATGATGGCCTCGGCCCCGTACACGAGGAAGAAAGGAGTGAAGCTGGTTGATTTTTCGGAGTGGTGCGTAGACTCCAGAGGACGGCATGAAGCTCATCGATCCAGCAGCCGGCCGAGCGCTCCAGTGGCTTGACCAGTTGGGGCTTGATGCCAGAGAGGATGAGGCCGTTTTCTCACTCTACTTGCTCGTTTGACTGTGGATGGGTAACGGACGCTAAGTCCAGTCTGATGCCCTGCGTCGCACAGAAACGAGCCAAGGCGTCTTTCACAAAGTTTGTGCCATTGTCGGTGATGATGCTGTGCGGTACATCGTATCAAACGGTGATATCTGCGATGAAGGTCACAGTAGTCAGACCATTCAACTTCTTGATTGGTTTTGCTTCAATCCACTTGGTGAATTTGTCCATGGCGACAAGCAGATGAGTCATGCCGCCGCATGCTGTCTTGAATGGGCCCACCATGTCCAGCCCCCACACGGCAAAGGGCCAAGTAAGGGGTGTGGTCTGGAGTGCAGAAGCCGGTAGATGTTGCTTGGAGCTGAATTTCTAGCACCCCATGCATTTCTTGACCACATCCTTGGCGTCTTCAAGAGCAGTCGGCCAGAAGAAGCCGTGGCGGAAGGCTTTGGCGACAAAGGACCTGGAGGCCACGTGGTGGCCGCACTCGCCTTGATGGATGTCTCTAAGGATTTCTTTGCCCTTCTCAGGCTCTACGCAACGCTGGAACACACCAGTGACGCTGCGCCTGACAAGTGCTCTGTTTGCTATCGTGTATGCTCCTGCCCGACGTTGTACCTGCCGGGCCGAGATCTCGTCGGCTGGTAGCCCGCTGCTCACCAAGAAGTTGAGGATGGGTTGCGCCCATGATGGTGCTTCAATTTCGTTCACTGTCATCACGGCCACTGAAACTAGGTTGGTTGAGTTGGGAGGCGGCGGGGTGGAGTCGGCCGCCGCTTGCTACGTTGTTGAAGTCCCCGGGCCGTCTGCTGCAGCCCCCGGGCCGGGTGCAACTGCTGCAGCCCCCGAGCCACTTGCTGAAGTCCCCGGGCCGACTGATGCAGCCCCCGAGTTGGATCTGACTGCTCCGGGGTCAGCCGGCATGAAGATAGACTCTGATTCTGGTGAAGGCTTGATAGAAGGCTTGAGGAGGCACTGAAGGGAGACGCCGACTGGTATGGCTTGCCGGATGGAGCCAATCCATGCAAGGGCATCTGCTTCCTTGTTGTCGGCCCGTGGCACGTGAAGGAACTCGCACCGTTAAAATATCCACTGATTTGCTGGACGAGGAAGCGGTAGCTCGCCATGTTTTCATCCTTGGCGTCCCAGTCGCTAGACGACTGCTAGACCACCAAGTCCGAGTCACCGTAGCACAGGATCCGGCGGATGACGATCTCTTTGTGTGAGAACAAAGTATGGACTTTGGTTGACTTGCCTGATGATCGGCAGGCCATAGAATGGATCTTCAAGAAGAAGACTGACGCTGACGGTAATATTACTGTCTACAAAGCTCGACTTATTGCAAAAGGTTTTCAACAAGTTCATGGAGTTGACTATGATGAGACCTTCTCACCCGTAGCGATGCTTAAGTCCATTCGAATCATGTTAGCAATTGCCGCATTTTATGATTATGAAATTTGGCAAATGGATGTCAAAACTGCATTCCTTAATGGATATCTTAAAGAAGAGTTGTATATGATGCAACCAGAAGGTTTTGTCGGTCCAAAAGGTGCTAACAAAGTGTGCAAGCTCCAGCGATCCATTTATGGACTAGTGCAAGCCTCTCGGAGTTGGAATATACGCTTTGATAGTGTGATCAAAGCATATGGGTTTATACAGACTTTTGGAGAAGCCTGTATTTACAAGAAAGTGAGTGGGAGCTCCGTAGCATTTCTGATATTATATGTAGATGACATATTGTTGATCGAAAATGATACTGAATTTCTGAATAGCATAAAAGGATACTTGAATAAGAATTTTTCAATGAAAGACCTCGGTGAAGCTGCTTATATATTGGGCATCAAGATCTATAGAGATAGATCAAGACGCTTAATTGGACTTTCACAAAGCACATACCTTGATAAAGTTTTGAAGAAGTTCAAAATGGATCAGGCAAAGAAAGGGTTCTTGCCTGTATTACAAGGTGTGAAGTTGAGTCAGACTCAATGCCCGACCACTGCAGAAGATAGAGAGAAAATGAAAGGTGTTCCCTATGCTTCAGCCATAGGCTCTATCATGTACGCAATGTTGTGTATCAGACCTGATGTGTGCCTTGCTATCAGTTTAGCAGGGAGGTACCAAAGTAATCCAAGAGTGGATCACTGGACATCGGTCAAGAATATCCTGAAATACCTGAGAAGGACTAAGGATATGTTTCTCGTATATGGAGGCGACAAAGAGTTCGTCGTAAACGGTTATGTCGATGCAAGCTTTGGCACTGATCCGGATGACTCTAAGTCACAAACCGGATACGTGTTTTTATTAAATGGTGGAGCTATCAGTTGGTGCAGTTCCAAGCAGAGCGTCATGGTGGGATCTACATGTGAAGTGGAATACATAGCTGCTTCGGAAGCAGCAAATGAAGGAGTCTGGATGAAGGAGTTCATATCCGATCTAGGTGTCATACCTAGTGCATCGGGTCCAATGAAAATCTTTTGTGACAATACTGGTGCAATTGCCTTGGCAAAGGAATCCAGATTTCACAAGAGAACCAAGCACATCAAGAGACGCTTCAATTCCATCCGCGATCAAGTCAAGGTGGGAGACATAGAGATTCGCAAGATACATACGGATCTGAATGTTGCAGACCCGTTGACTAAGCCTCTCTCACAAGCAAAACATGATCAGCACCAAGACTCCATGGGTGTTAGAATCATTACAATGTAATCTAGATTATTGACTCTAGTGCAAGTGGGAGACTTAAGGAAACATGCCCTAGAGGTAATAATAAATTTGTTATTTATATTTCCTTATATCATGATAAATGTTTATTATTCATGCTAGAATTGTATTAACCGGAAACTTAGTACATGTGTGAATACATAGACAAACAGAGTGTCACTAGTTTGCCTCTACTTGACTAGCTCGTTGAATCAATGATGGTTATGTTTCCTAACCATAGACATGAGTTGTCATTTGATTAATGGTATCACATCATTAGAGAATGATGTGATTGACTTGACCCATCCATTAGCTTAGCACGATGATCGTTTAGTTTGTTGCTATTGCTTTCTCCATAACTTATACATGTTCCTATGACTATGAGATCATGCAACTCCCGAATACTGGAGGAACACTTTGTGTGCTACCAAACGTCACAACGTAACTGGGTGATTATAAAGGTGCTCCACAGGTGTCTCCGATGGTGTTTGTTGAGTTGGCATAGATCAAGATTAGGATTTGTCACTCCGATAGTCGGAGAGGTATCTCTGGGCTTTCTCGGTAATGTACATCACTATAAGCCTTGCAAGCAATTTAGCTAATGACTTAGTTATGGGATGTAGCATTACGGAACAAGTAAAGGGACTTACCGGTAATGAGATTGACCTAGGTATTGAGATACCGATGATCAAACCTCGGGCAAGTAACATACCGATGACAAAGGGAACAACGTATATCGTTATGTGGTTTGAGCGATAAAGATCTTAGTAGAATATGTATGAACCAATATGAGCATCCAGGTTCCGCTATTGGTTATTGACCAGAGACGTGTCTCGGTCATGTCTACATAGTTCTCGAACCCGTAGGGTCCGCACGCTTAACGTTCGGTGACGATCGGTACTATGAGTTTATGTGTTTTGATGTACCGAAGATTGTTCGTAGTCCCGGATGTGATCACGGACATGACGAGGAGTCTGGAAATGGTCGATACATAAATATTGATATATTGGACGACTATATTCGGACACCGGATGAGTTCCGGGGGTCACCGGATATTTATCGGAGTGCCGGGGGGTTATCGGAACCCCCGGGGGAACTAATGGGCCTACATGGGCCTTGTGACAGATAGAGGAGGGGCCTAGGGCTGGCCGCACGCCCCCCTTGGGAGTCCGAATTGGACAAGGAGGGGGGCGACACCCCCTCTTTCCTCCCTCTCTCCTCTCCTTCCTTTCCCCTTCCCCCTTCCTAGTTGGAGTTGGAAAAGGGGAGTCCTACTCCTACTAGGAGGAGGACTCCCCCTCTCCTTGGCATGCCCCTAGGCCGGCCGGCCTCCCCCCTTGCTCCTTTATATACGGGGGCAGGGGGCCACCCTAGAACACACAAGTTGATCATTGATCTCTTAGCCGTGTGTGGTGCCCCCCTCAACCATAATCCACCTCGGTCATATCATAGCAGTGCTTAGGGGAAGCCCTGTTCCGGTAGCATCATCATCACCGTCATCACGCCGTCGTGCTGACGAAGCTCTCCCTCGACACTCTACTGGATCGTGAGTTCGTGGGACGTCACTGAGCCAAATGTGTGCAGATTGCAGAGGTGTCATACCTTCGGTGCTAGGATCGGTCTATCATGAAGATGTACGACTACATCAACCGCGTTGTCACGCTTCCGCTTACAGTCTACGAGGGTACGTGGACAACACTCTTCCCTCTCGTTGCTATGCATCACCATGATCTTGCGTGTGCGTAGGAATTTTTTTAAATTACTGCGTTTCCCAACACTGAGGTGTGATGTTGTCTTAGGGATTTAACATGACTAGGGTTGCGACTTCTGCACAATGTGCACCGACACCCGAACCACCTTCCCTGTGATGATATGGTACTTTGGTTCTGTATGTAGGAGTAGGACTTTGGTTTATATTTTAGTTTCTCTATGGGGCTTTCCATATGTTTATTCAGACTTCAGATTGTTTTATTCTTTTCATAATAATTAATTATTAAAACACCGAATGGAATTCCTTTTCATGTTGTGCCCTACAGGGAACTTGTGTGATGGTCGTCAATAATTTCAAGAGCTTCGTGTAATAATTCGACGATGCCACTTATGTCCTCTTCTCCCTACACTACGACGACTGATACATCTCCGCCGTATCTACTTTTCCAAACACTTTTGCCCTTGTTTTGGACTCTAACTTGCATGATTTGAATGGAACTAACTCGGATTCACGTTGTTTTCAGCAGAATTGCCATGGTGTTATTTTTGTGCAGAAATAAAAGTTCTTGGAATGACCTGAAAATCAATGGAGATTATTTTTGGAATATATAACAAATACAGGCGAAAAGATCCACGTTAGGGGGCCCACACCCTGTCCACGAGGGTGGGGGCACGCCTACCCCCCTGGGCGTGCCCCCCTGCCTCATGGGCCTCCTGACGCTCCACTGACCTCAACTCCAACTCCATATATTTGTGTTCAGGGAGAAAAAAATTAGAGAGAAGGATTCATCGCGTTTTACGATACAGAGCCATCGACAAGCCCTAAACTCTCTCGGGAGGGCTGATCTAGAGTCCGTTCGGGGCTCCGGAGAGGGGAATCCGTCACCATCGTCATCATCAACCTTCCTCCATCACCAATTTCATGATGCTCACCGCCGTGAGTGAGTAATTCCATCATAGGCTTGCTGGACGGTGATGGGTTGGATGTGATTTATCATGTAATCGAGTTAGTTTTGTTAGGGTTTGATCCCTAATATCCACTATGTTTCTGAGATTGATGTTGCCATGACTTTGCTATGCTTAATGCTTGTCACTAGGGCCCGAGTGCCATGATTTCAGATCTGAACCTATTATGTTTTCATGAATATATGTGAGTTCTTGATCCTATCTTGCAAGTCTATAGTCACCTATTATGTGTTATGATCCGTTAACCACGAAGTTACAATAATCGGGATAATTACCGGTGCTGACCGTAGTTTGAGGAGTTCATGTATTCACTATGTGTTAATGCTTTGGGCCGGTAATCTATTAAAAGGAGGCCTTAATATCCCTTAGTTTCCAATAGGACCCCGCTACCATGGGAGGGTAGGACAAGAGATGTCATGCAAGTTCTTTTCCATAAGCACGTATGACTATATTCGGAATACATGTATACATTACATTGATGAACTGGAGCTAGTTCTGTGTCACCCTATGTTATAATTGTTGCATGATCGATCGCATCCGACATAATTCTCCATCACCGATCCAATGCCTATGAGCTTTTCCTTTATTGTTCTTCGCTTATTTACTTTCCCGTTGCTACTGTTACAATCACTATAAAACCAGAAATATTACTTTTGCTACCGTTACCACTAATATCATATTACTTTGCTACTAAATACTTTGCTGCAGATATTAAGTTTTCAGGTGTGGTTGAATTGACAACTCAGCTGCTAATACTTGAGAATATTCTTTGGCTCCCCTTGTGTCGAATCAATAAATTTGGGTTGAATATTCTACCTCGAAAACTGTTGCGATCCCCTATACTTGTGGGTTATCAAGACTATTTACTGGCGCCGTTGCCGGGGAGCATAGCTCTATTCTTTGAGTCACTTGGGATTTATATCTTCTTATCACTATGAAGTGAAGGAAATATGCCCTAGAGGCAATAATAAATCTATTATTTATTTCCTTATTTCATGATAAATGTTTATTATTCATGCTAGAATTGTATTAACCGGAAACATAATACATGTGTGAGTACATAGACAAACATAGTGTCACTAGTATGCCTCTACTTGACTAGCTCTTTAATCAAAGATGGTTAAGTTTCCTAACCATAGACATGAGTTGTCATTTGATTAACGGGATCACATCATTAGGAGAATGATGTGATTGACTTGACCCATTCCGTTAGCTTAGCACTTGATCGTTTAGTATGTTGATATTGCTTTCTTCATGACTTATACGTGTTCCTATGACTATGAGATTATGCAACTCCCGTTTACCGGAGGAAAACTTTGTGTGCTACGAAATGTCACAATGTAACTGGGTGATTATAAGGTGCTCTACAGGTGTCTCCGAAAGTACTTGTTGATTTGGCGTATTTCAAGATTAGGATTTGTCACTCCGATCGTCGGAGAGGTATCTCCGGGCCCACTCGGTAATACACATCACTATAAGCCTTGCAAGCATTGTAACTAATGAGTTAGTTGCGGGATGATGTATTACGAAACGAGAAAAGAGACTTGCCGGTGACGAGATTGAACTAGGTATTGGGATACCGACGATCGAATCTCGGGCAAGTAACATACCGGTGACAAGGAGAACAATGTATAGTGTTATGCGGTTTGACCGATAAAGATCTTTGTAGAATATGTAGGAACCAATATGAGCATCCAGATTCCGCTATTGGTTATTGACCGGAGACATGTCTCGGTCATGTCTACATAGTTCTCGAACCCGTAGGGTCCGCACGCTTAAAGTTCTGTGACGATCGGTTTTATGAGTCTATATGTTTTGATGTACCAAAGGTAGTTCAGAGTCTCGGATATGATCACGGACATGACGAGGAGTC
This sequence comes from Triticum dicoccoides, assembly GCF_002162155.2. Taxonomy (NCBI): domain Eukaryota; kingdom Viridiplantae; phylum Streptophyta; class Magnoliopsida; order Poales; family Poaceae; genus Triticum; species Triticum dicoccoides. The sequence continues at coordinate 529,438,623 of NC_041380.1, read as the reverse complement.
TCGAAATGGTCGAGACATGAAGATTGATATATTGGAAGCCTACGTTTGGAGATCGGAAGAGTTCCGGGTAAAATCGGGATTTTACCGGAGTACCGGAGGGGTTACCGGAACCCCCCGGGGGCTAATGGGCCTTGTTGGGCCATAAGGGAAAGAGAGAGGGGCTGGCCTAGGGCAGGCAGCCCTCCCCCTCCCCTCTGGTCCGAATTGGACTAGAAGATGGGGGGGCTTTCCTTCTCTTTCTTTCCCTTCCTTTCCCCCTCCTAGTAGGAGTAGGAAAGAGGGGGATCCTACTCCTACTAGGAGGAGGATTCCTCCTCCTGGGGCACCAACAAGGGCTGGCCGACCTCCCCCTTGCTCCTTTATATACAGGGGCAGGGGGCACCTCTAGACACACAAGTTGATCACAAGGATCTCTCCCAGCCATGTGTGGTGCCCCCTCCACCATAATCCACCTCGGTCATACTGTAGCGGTGCTTAGGCGAAGCCCTGCCACGGTAGCTTCATCAACATCTTCACCACGCCGTCGTGCTGACGAAACTCTTCCCCGAGCTCTACTGGATCATGAGTTTGTAGGACGTCATCGAGCTGAACGTGTGCTGAACTCGGAGGTGCAGTGCATTCGGTACTTGGATCGGTCAGATCATGAAGACGTACGACTACATCAACCGTGTTGTGCTAACGCTTCCACTTTCGGTCTACGAGGGTACGTGGACACACTCTATCCTCTCGTTGATATGCATCACCATGATCCTGCGTGTGCGTAGGAAATTTTTGAAATTACTACATTCCCCAACAATGGCATCCGAGCCTGGTTTATGCGTAGATGTTATATGCACGAGTAGAACACAAGTGAGTTGTGGACGATACAAGTCATACTGCTTACCAGCAGGTCACACTTTGGTTTGGCGGTATTGTTTGATGAAGCGGCCCGGACCGACATTACGCGTACGCTTACGCGAGACTGGTTCTACCAACGTACTTTGCACACAGGTGGCTGGCGGGTGTCAGTTTCTCCAACTTTAGTTGAATCGAGTGTGGCTATGCCCGGTCCTTGAGAAGGTTAAAACAACACTAACTTGACAAACTATCGTTGTGTTTTTGATGCGTAGGTAAGAATGTTTCTTGCTCATCCCGTAGCAACCACGTAAAACTTGCAACAACAAAGTAGAGGACGTCTAACTTGTTTTTGCAGGGCATGTTGTGATGTGATATGGTCAAGACATGATGCTATATTTATTGTATGAGATGATCATGTTTTGTAACGGAGTTATCGGCAACTGGCAGGAGCCATATGGTTGTCGCTTTATTGTATGCAATGCAATCGCCCTATAATTGCTTTACTCTATCACTAAGCTGTAGCGATAGTCGTAGAAACAATAGTTGGCGAGACGACAATGATGCTATGATGGAGATCAAGGTGTCGCACCGGTGACGATGGTGATCATGATGGTGCTTCGGAGATGGAGATCACAAGCACAAGATGATGATGGCCATATCATATCACTTATATTGATTGCATGTGATGTTTATCCTTGATGCATCTTATTTTGCTTTGATTGACGGTAGCATTATAAGATGATCTCTCACTAAATTTCAAGGTACAAGTGTTCTCCATGAGTATGCACCGTTGCCAAAGTTCGTCGTGCCGAGACACCACGTGATGATCAGTTGTGATAAGCTCTACGTCCTTCTACAACGGGTGCAAGCCAGTTTTGCACACGCATAATACTCGGGTTAAACTTGACGAGCCTAGCATATGCAGATATGGCCTCAAAACACTGAGACCGAAAGGTCGAGCGTGAATCATATAGTAGATATGATCAACATAATGATGTTCACCAATGAAAACTACTCCATTTCACCTGATGATCGGTTATGGTTTAGTTGATATGGATCACGTGGTCACTTAGATGATTAGAGGGATGTCTATCTAAGTGGGAGTTCTTAAGTAATATGATTAATTGAACTTTAATTTATCATGAACTTAGTCTTGATAGTATTTGCATAACTATGTTGTAGATCAATAGTTCGCGTTGTAGCTCCCCGTTTATTTTGATATGTTCCTAGAGAAAAACCAAGTAGAAAGATGTTAGTAGAAATGATGCGGATTGGATCCGTGATCTGAGGATTATCCTCATTGCTGCACGAAAGAATTATGTGCTTGATGCACCGCTAGTTGACAAACCGATTACAGGAGCAGATGCACACGTTCTGAACGTTTGGCGAGCTCGATATGATGACTACTTGATAGTTTAGTGCACCATGCTTTATGGCTTAGAATCAGGGCTTCAAAGACGTTTTGAATGCCACGGAGCATATGAGATGTTCCAAGAGTTGAAATTAGTATTTCAGACTCATGCCCATGTCGAAAGGTATGAGACATTTGGCAAGTACTTTGCCTGCAAGATGGAGGAGAATAGCTCAGCTTGTGAGCATGTGCTTAGAATGTCTGAGTACTACAATCACTTGAATCAAGTGGGAGTTAATCTTCCAGATAAGATAGTGATTGACAGAGTTCTCTAGTCACTATCACCAAGTTACTAGAACTTCGTGATGAACTATAATATGCAAGGGATAACGGAAACGATTCCCAAGCTCTTCGTGATGCTAAAATCGACGAAGGTAGAAATAAAGAAAAACATCAAGTGTTTATGGTTGACAAGACCACTAGTTTCGAGTAAAAGGGCAAGGGAAAGAAAGGGAACTTCAAGAAGAATGGCAAGCAAGTTTCCACTCCCATGAAGAAGCCTAAAGCTAGACCCAAGCCTAAAACTGAGTGCTTCTACTGCAAAGGAAATGGTCACTAGAAGTGGAACTGCCCTAGATACTTGTCGGATAAGAAGGATGGCAAAGTGAACAAAGGTATATTTGATATACATGTTATTGACGAGTACTTTACTAGTGTTTATAACAACACCTCAGTATTTGATACTGGTTCAGTTACTAAGAGTAGTAACTCGAAATGGGAGTTGCAAAATAAACAAAGACTAGTTAAGGGCGAGGTGATGATGTAAGTTGGAAGTGATTCCAAGGTTGATAAGATCACCATCGCACACTCCCTTTACCTTGGGGATTAGTGTTGAACCTAAAATAAATGTTATTTGGTGTTTACGTAGAGCATAATATGATTGGATCATGTTTATTGCAATATGGTTATTCATTTAAGTCAAATAATAATTGTTATTCTATTTACATGAATAAAACCTTCTATGGTCATACACTCAATATAAATGGTTTATTGAATCTCGGTCGTAGTGATACACATATTCATAATATTAAAGCCAAAAGATGCAAAGTTAATAATGATAGTGCAACTTATTTGTGGTACTGCCGTTTAGGTCATATTGGTGTAAAGCGCATGAAGAAAATCCATGCTGATGGGCTTTTGGAATCACTTGATTATGAATTAGTTGATGCTTGCGAACCATGCCTCATAGGCAAGATGACTTAGACTCCGTTCTCCGGAACAATAGAGTGAGCAACTGACTTATTGGAAATAATACATGCTGATGTATGCGGTCTCATGATTGTTGAGACTCGCGGTAGGTATTGTTATTTTCTGACCTTCACAGATGATTTGAGTAAGATATGGGTATAACTTCTTGATGAAACATACATCTGAAACATTTGAAAAGTTCAAATAATTTTAGAGTGAAGCGGAAAATCATCATAACAAGAATATAAAGTTTCTACGATCTGATCATGGAGGAGAATATTTGAGTTACAAGTTTGGTCTTCATTTGAAACAATGCGGAATAGTTTCGCAACTCACGCCACCTGGAACACCACAGCGTAATGGTGTGTCCAAACATCATAACCGTACTTTATTAGATATGGTACAATCTATGATGTCTCTTACCGATTTACCACTATCGTTTTGGGGTTATGCATTAGAGACAGCTGCATTCACGTTAAATAGGGCACCATCTAAATCCGTTGAAATGACACCATATGAACTGTGGTTTGGCAAGAAACCAAAGTTTTCATTTCTTAAAGTTTGGGGTTGCGATGCTTATGTGGAAAAGTTTCATCCTGATAAGCTCAAACCCAAATCGGAGAAATATGTCTTCATAGGATACCCAAAGGAGAAAGTTGGGTACACCTTCTATCACAGATCCGAAGGCAAGACATTCGTTGCTAAGAATGGATCCTTTCTGGAGAAGGAGTTTCTTTCGAAAGAAGTGAGTGGGAGGAATGTATAACTTGATAAGGTAATTGTACCTTCTCCCGAATTGGAAAGTAATTCATCACAGAAATCAGTTCTAGTGATCTCTACACCAATTAGTGAGGAAGCTAATAATGATGATCATGAAACGTCATATCAAGTTACTACCGAACCTCGTAGGACAACCAGAGTATGGTCCGCACCAGATTGGTACTGTAATCCTTTCTGGAAATCATGTTACTTGACCATGATGAACCTACAAACTATGAGGAATCGATGATGAGCCCAGATTCCACGAAATGGCTTGAGGCCATGAAATCTGAGATGGGATCCATGTATGAGAACAAAGTATGGACTTTGATTGACTTGCCCGATGATCGGCGAGTCATTAAGAATAAATGGATTTTCAAGAGGAAGATAGACACTGATAGTAGTGTTACTATCTACAAAGCTTGAATTGTCGCAAACTGTTTTTGACAAGTTCAAGGTGTTGACTACGATGAGATTTTCTCACTCGTATCGATGCTTAAAAGTCTATTCGAATCATGTTAGCAGCTGCCGCATTTTATGAAACCTGGCAAATGGATGTCAAAACTATATTCCTTAATGGATTTCTTAAAGAAGAGTTGTATATGATGCAACCAGAAGGTTTTGTTGATCCTAAAGGTGTTAACAAAGTGAGCAAGCTCCAGCGATCCATCTATAGACCGGTGCAAGCATCTCAGAGTTGGAATATATGCTTTGATAAAGTGATCAAAGCATATGGTTTTATACAGACTTGCGGTGAATCCTGTATTTACAAGAAAGTGAGTGGGAGCACTACAACATTTCTGATAAATATATGTGAATGACATATTGTTGATCGTAAATAATGTAGAATTTTTTGGAAAGCATAAAGGAGTATTTGAAAGGAGTTTTTCAAATAAAGACCTCGGTGAAGCTACTTACATATTGAGCATCAAGATCTATAGAGATAGATCAAGACGCTTGATAAGTTTTTTCAATGAGTACATACCTTGACAAGATTTTGAAGTAGTTCAAAATGGAATAGTCAAAGAAAGAGTTCTTACCTGTGTTACAAGGTGTGAAATTGAGTAAGACTCAAAACCCGACCACGGCAGAAGATAGAAAGAGAATGAAAGTCATTCCCTATGCCTCACCCATAGTTTCTATAAAGTATGCCATGCTGTGTACCAGATCTATTGTATACCCAACACTGAGTTTAGCAAGGGAGTACAATAGTGATCTAGGAGTAGATCACTGGACAGCGGTCAAAATTATCCTTAGTGGAATAAGGATATGTTTCTCGATTATGGAGCTGACAAAAGGTTCGTCGTGAAGGGTTACATCAATGCAAATTTTGACAATGATCCAGATGACTCTAAGTCTCAATCTGGATACATTTTGAAAGTGGGATCAATTAGCTAGAGTAGCTCCGTACAGAGCATTGTTGACATAGAAATTTGCAAAATACATATGGATCTGAATGTGGCAGACCCGTAGACTAAACTTCTCTCACAAGCAAAACATGATCACAGCTTAGTACTCTTTGGGTGTTAATGACATAGCGATGTGAATTAGATTATTGACTCCAGTAAACCCTTTGGGTGTTGGTCACATGACGAGGTGAACTATGGGTGTTAATCACATGGCGATGTGAACTAGATTATTGACTCTAGTGCAAGTGGGAGACTGAAGGAAATATGCCCTAGATGCAATAATAAAGTTATTATTTATTTCCTTATTTCATGATAAATGTTTATTATTCATGTTAGAATTGTATTAACCGGAAACATAATACATGTGTGAATACATAGACAAACATAGTGTCACTAGTATGCCTCTACTTGACTAGCTCGTTAATCGAAGATGGTTAAGTTTCCTAACCATAGACATGAGTTGTCATTTGAATAACGGGATCACATCATTAGGAGAATGATGTGATTGACTTGACCCATTCCGTTAGCTTAGCACTTGATCGTTTAGTATGTTGCTATTGCTTTCTTCATGACTTATACATGTTCCTATGACTATGAGATTATGCAACTCCCTTTTACCGGAGGAACACTTTGTGTGCTACCAAACGTCACAACGTAACTTGGTGATTATAAAGGTGCTCTACAGGTGTCTCCGAAAGTACTTGTTGAGTTGGCGTATTTCAAGAGTAGGATTTGTCACTCCGATCGTCGGAGAGGTATCTCTGGGCCCACTCGGTAATACACATCACTATAAGCCTTGCAAGAATTGTAACTAATGAGTTAGTTGCAGGATGATGTATTACGAAACGAGAAAAGAGACTTGCCAGTAACAAGATTGAACTAGGTATTGGGATACCGACGATCGAATCTCGAGCAAGTAACATACCGGTGACAAAGAGAACAACGTATAGTGTTATGCGGTTTGACCGATAAAGATCTTCTTAGAATATGTAGGGACCAGTATGAGCATCCAGGTTCCGCTATTGGTTATTGACCGGAGACATGCCTGGTCATGTCTACATAGTTGTCGAACCCGTACGGTCCGCACGCTTAAAGTTCTGTGACGATCGGTTTTATGAGTTTATATGTTTTGATGTACCGAAGGTAGTTCGGAGTCCCGGATATGATCATGGACACGACGAGGAGTCTCGAAATGGTCGATACATGAAGATTAATATATTGGAAGCCTACATTTGGACATCGGCAGAGTTCCGGGTAAAATCGGGATTTTACCGGAGTACCGGAGGGGTTACCGGAACCCCCCGGGGGCTAATGGACCTTGTTGGGCCATAAGGGAAATAGAGAGGGGCCGGCCTAGGGTAGGCAGCGCTCCCCTCTCCTCTGGTCCGAATTGGACTAGGAGAGGGGGGGCGCCCCCTTTCCTTCTTTTTCTCTCCCTTCCTTTCCCCCTCCTAGTAGGAGTAGGAAAGAGAGGAATCCCACTCCTACGAGGAGAAGGATTCCTCCTCCTGGCGCACGAACAAGGGCCGACCGGCCTCCCCCTTGCTCCTTTATATACAGGGGCAGGGGGCACCTCTAGACACACAAGTTGCTCACAAAGATCTCTCCCAGCCGTGTGCGGTGCCCCCTCCACCATAATCGACCTCGGTCATACTATAGCAGTGTTTAGGCGAAGCCCTGCCATGGTAGCTTCATCAACATCGTCACCACGCCATTGTGCTAACGAAACTCTTCCCCGAGCTCTACTGGATCGTGAGTTCGTGGGACGTCATCGAGCTGAACGTGTGCTGAACTCGGAGGTGCAGTGCCTTCGGTACTTGGATCGGTCGAATCGTGAAGACATACGACTACATCAATCGCGTTGTGCTAATGCTTCCGCTTTTGGTCTACGAGGGTACGTGGACACACTCTCCCCTCTCATTGCTATGCATCACCATGATCCTGCGTGTGCGTAGGAATTTTTTTGAAATTACTACGTTCCCAACATGAAGAAGTTGAAACATCAAGGAACCAAGATTTTTCCCTCAACTATGAGGGGAGTTAAGGAACTTCCATCTAGCTCTGCACTTGATTCACCTTCTATTTTGAGTAAACTTGCGACACCTACACATGCTATTGATTCCGATAGGTGGCATGTTATTGATCATGCCACTTCTGCTTTGCATGATACTTATGATGAAACTACTTCTTGATACGTCTCCGGCGTATCTACTTTTCCAAACACTTTTGCCCTTGTTTTGGACTCTAACTTGCATGATTTGAATGGAACTAACTCGGACTGACGTTGTTTTCAGAAGAATTGCCATGGTGTTATTTTTGTGCTGAAATAAAAGTTCTCGGAATGACCTGAAAATCAATGGAGAATTATTTTGGAATATATATAAAATACTGGAAGAAGAATCCACGTCAGAGGGGCCTCCACCTGTCCACGAGGGTGGGGGGCGTGCCCCTGCCTCGTGGGCCCCCTGACACTCCACCGATCTCAACCTTGACTCCATATATTCACTTTCAGGGAGAAAAAACCCAGGGAGAAGGATTCATCGCGTTTTACGTTACAGAGCCGCCGCCAAGCCCTAAACTCCCTCGGGAGGGCTGATCTGGAGTCCGTTCGGGGCTCCGGAGAGGGGAATCTATCGCCATCGTCATCATCAACCTTTCTCCATCACCAATTTCATGATGCTCACTGCCGTGCGTGAGTAATTCCATCGTAGGCTTGCTGGACGGTGATGGGTTGGATGAGATTTATCATGTAATCGAGTTAGTTTTGTTAGGGTTTGATCCCTAGTATCCTCTATGTTCTGACATTGATGTTGCTATGACTTTGCTATGCTTAATGCTTGTCACTAGGGCCCGAGTGCCATGATTTCAGATCTAAACCTATTATGTTTTCATCAATATATGAGAGCTCTTGATCCTATCTTGCAAGTCTATAGTCACCTACTATGTGTTATGATCCGGCAACCCCGAAGTGACAATAATCGGGACCACTCCCGGTGATGACCGTAGTTTGAGGAGTTCATGTATTCACTATGTCTTAATGCTTTGGTCCGGTACTCTATTAAAAGGAGGCCTTAATATCGCTTAGTTTCCAATAGGACCCCGCTGCCACGGGAGGGTAGGACAAAAGATGTCATGCAAGTTCTTTTCCATAAGCACGTATGACTATATTTTGAATACATGCCTACATTATATTGATGAATTGGAGCTAGTTCTGTGTCACCCTATGTTATGACTGTTACATGATGAACCACATCTAGCATAATTCTCCATCACCGATCCAATGCCTACGAGCTTTCCATATATTGTTCTTTGCTTATTTACTTTTCTGTTGCTATTGTTACAATCACTACAAAAACCCAAAAATATTACTTTTGCTACCATTACTTCTGCTACCGTTACCACTACTATCATATTACTTTGCTACTAAATACTTTGCTACAGATATTAAGTTTCCAGGTGTGGTTGAATTGACAACTCAGCTGCTAATACTTGAGAATATTCTTTGGCTCCCCTTGTGTCGAATCAATAAATTTGGGTTCAATACTCTACCCTCGAAAACTGTTGCGATCCCCTATACTTGTGGGTTATCACTTCTATGCTTGATAATACTGTGCCACTAGGTGAATTTCTTGATGAACAACTTGCTAGGGTTAGAGAGAATGAAATTATTGAAACCGATAATATTGATGAAAGTGATGATGAAGATTCTCCCCCTAGATATGAATTGCCTGTTGTGCCTGAGGGTTATGTTATGGATGAAGAAACTGCTAGAGACTTGGAGATCCAGGAGTACCAAAGAAACATGGAGATCCAGGAGTACCAACTATACCATGCTCCATTAAAACAAACTATGTTAAAACTGCTTTATGTGATCTTGGAGCTGGTGTTAGTGTTATGCCTATCTCTTTATATCGTAGACTTGATTTGAATAAGTTGACATCTACCGAAATATCTTTACAGATGGCTGATAAATCAACTGCTATACCTGTCGGTATTTGTGAGGGTGTGCCTGTTGTGGTTGCAGACGTTACTATTTTAACAGACTTTGTTATTCTTGATATTCTCGAGGATGATAGTATGTCAATTATTCTTGGAAGACCCTTTTTGAATACTGCAGGGGCTGTTATTGATTGCAATAAAGGCAATGTCACTTTTCATGTTAATGGTAATGAGCATACGGTACACTTTTCGAGGAAACAACCTCAAGTCCATAGTATCAATTCTATTGGAAAAATTTCAACAATTACTATTGGAAGTTTTGAATTTCCTATTCCTACTGTCAAGAAGAAATATGATATTCTTATTGTTGGGGATGTTGCTACCTCTTGAGCACTACGTTGGTTTTCCCTTGAAGAGGAAAGGGTGATGCAGCAAAGTAGCATAAGTATTTCCTCAGTTTTTGAGAACCAAGGTATCAATCCAGTAGGAGGCTATGCGTGAGTCCCTCGCACCTGCACAAAACAAATAAATCCTCACAACCAACGTGATAAGGGGTTGTCAATCCCTACAAGGTCACTTACGAGAGTGAGATCTGATAGATATGATAATATAATATTTTTGGTATTTTTATGATAAAGATGCAAAGTAAAATAAAAGGCAATGAAAATAAATAAGTATTGGAAGATTAATATGATGAAGATAGACCCGGGGGCCATAGGTTTCACTAGTGGCTTCTCTCAAGAGCATAAGTATTTTACGATGGGTGAACAAATTACTGTTGAGCAATTGACAGAATTGAGCATAGTTATGAGAATATCTAGGTATGATCATGTATATAGGCATCACGTCCAAGACAAGTAGACCGACTCCTGCCTGCATCTACTACTATTACTCCACAAATCGACCGCTATCCAGCATGCATCTAGAGTATTAAGTTCATAAGAACAGAGTAACGCCTTAAGCAAGATGACATGATGTAGAGGGATAAACTCATGCAATATGATGAAAACCCCATCTTGTTATCCTCGATGGCAACAATACAATACGTGCCTTGCTACCCCTACCGTCACTGGGAAAGGACACCGCAAAATTGAACCCAAAGCTAAGCACTTCTTGATAACCCACAATTATAGGGGATCACAACAGTTTTCGAGGGTAGAGTATTCAACCCAAATTTATTGATTTGACATAAGGGGAGCCAAAGAATATTCTCAAGTATTAGCAGCTGAGTTGTCAATTCAACCACACCTGGAAACTTAATATCTGCAGCAAAGTGTTTAGTAGCAAAGTAATATGATAGTAATGATAACGGTAGCAAAAGGTAACATTAGTAAAAGTAATATTTTTGGTATTTTGTAGTGATGATAGCAATAGCAACGGAAAAGTAAATAAGAGAAGAACAATATATGAAAAGATCGTAGGCAATGGATCGGTGATAGAGAATTATGCTGGATGCGGTTCATCATGTAATAGTCATAACCTAGGGTGACACAGAACTAGCTCCACTTCGTTGATATAATGTAGGCATGTATTCCGAACATAGTCATACATGCTTATGGAAAAGAACTTGCATGACATCTTTTGTCCTACCCTCCCGTGGCAGCGGGGTCCTTACGGAAACTAAGGGATATTAAGGCCTCCTTTTAATAGAGAACCGGAACAAAGCATTGACACATAGTGAATACATGAACTCCTCAAACTACGGTCATCACCGGTAAGTATCCCGATTATTGTCACTTCGGGGTTAACAGATCATAACACATAATAGGTGACTATAGACTTGCAAGATAGGATCAAGAACACTCATATATTGATGAAAACATAATAGGTTCATATTTGAAATCATGGTACTCGGGCCCTAGTGACAAGCATTAAGCATAGCAAAGTCATAGCAACATCAATCTCAGAACATAGTGGACACTAGGGATCAAACCCTAACAAAACTAACTCGATTACATGATAGATCCCATCCAACCCATCACCGTCCAGCAAGCCTACGATGGAATTACTCACGCACGGCGGTGAGCATCATGAATTTAGTGATGGAGGATGGTTGATGATGATGATGGCAACGGATTCCCCTCTCCGGAGCCCCAAACGGACTCCAGATCAGCCCTCCCGAGAGGTTTTAGGGCTTGGCGGCGGCTCCGTATCGTAAAACGTGATGATTTCTTCTCTCTGATTTTTTTTCTCCCCAAAACTCAATATATGGAGTTGGAGTTGGAGTCGGAGAGTCAACAGGGGGCCCACAAGGTAGGGGGCGCACCCCACCCTCGTGGAGAGGTGGTGGGCCCCCTGGCCTTCATCTTTTGCAGGTATTTTTCTTATTTTCTGAAAAGTGGCTCCGTGAAGTTTCAGGTCATTCCGAGAACGTTTGCTCCTGCACATAAATAACACCATGGTAATTCTGCTGAAAATAGCGTCAGTCCGGGTTAGTTCCATTCAAATCATGCAAGTTAGAGTCCAAAACAAGGGCAAAAGTGTTTGGAAAAGTAGATACGACGGAGACGTATCAACTCCCCCAAGCTTAAACCTTTGCTTGTCCTCAAGCAATTCAGTTGATAAACTGAAAGTGATAAAGAAAAACTTTTACAAACTCCATTTGCTCTTGTTGTTATAAATATGTAAAGCCAACATTCAAGTTTTCAGCAAAGATTATAACTAACCACATTCACAATAACACATAGGTCTCAAGTTTACTCATATCAATAGCATAATCAACTAGCGAGCAATAATAATAAATCTCGGATGACAACACTTTCTCAAAACAATCATAATATGATATAACAAGATGGTATCAGCCCTTTCTGAGACCGCAAAACATAAACGCAGAGCACCTTTAAAGACCAAGGACTGACTAGACATTGTAATTCATTGTAAAAGAGATCCAGTCAAGTCATACTCAATGTAAACTAACAGTAATGAATGCAAATGACAGCGGTGCTCTCCAACTGGTGCTTTTTAATAAGAGGATGATGACTCAGCATAAAAGTAAATAGATAGGCCCTTCGCAGAGGGAATCAGGGATTTGTAGAGGTGCCAGAGCTCAGTTTTGAAACAGAGGTGAATAATATTTTGAGCGGTATACTTTCATTGTCAACGTAACAACCAAGAGATGTGATATCTTCCATGCTACACACATTATAGGCGGTTCCCAAACAGAATGGTAAAGTTTATACTCCCCCTTCCACCAACAAGCATCAATCCATGGCTTGCTCGAAACAACGAGTGCCTCCAACTAACAAGAGTCCCAGGGGGAGTTTTGTTTGCAATTATTTTGATTTAGTTTGCATAAAGCATGGGACTGGGCATCCCGGTGACCAGCCATTTATCTCGTGAGTGAGGAGCGAAGTCCACTCCTCTTGAGAATAACCCGCCTAACATGGAAGATACATACAACCCTAGTTGATACATGAGCTATTCGAGCATACAAAACAGGATATTTATTTGAAGGTTTAAGTTTGGCACATATAAATTTACTTGGAACGGCAGGTAGATACCGTATATAGGTAGGTATAGTGGACTCATGTGGAATAACTTTGGGTTTTAAGGAGTTTGGATGCACAAGCAGTATTCCCGCTTAGTACAGGTGAAGGCTAGCAAAAGACTGGGAAGCGACCAGCTAGAGAGCGACAACAGTCGTGAACATGCATTAAAATTAATCAACACCGAATGCAAGCATGAGTAGGATATAATCCACCATGAACATAAATATCGTGAAGGCTATGTTGATTTTGTTTCAACTACATGCGTGAACATGTGCCAAGTCAAGTCACTTAAATCATTCAGAGGAGGATACCACCCTATCATACCACATCATAACATTTTAATAGCATGTTGGCACGCAAGGTAAACCATTATAACTCATAACTAATCAAGCATGGCATAAGATACTATGATCTCTAGTTGTCATTGCAAACATGTTTATTCATAATAGGCTGAATCAGGAACGATGAACTAATCATATTTACAAAAACAAAAGAGGTCGAGTTCATACCAGCTTTTCTCATCTCGGCCAATCCATCATATAACATCATAATTGCCTTTCACTTGCACAATTGAATGATATGAATAATAATAATAGTGCACGTGCATTGGACTAAGCTAGAATCTGCAAGCATTCAATAAACAGGAGAAGACAAGGCAATATGGGCTCTTTTATTAGATCAACAATAATGCATATAAGAGACACTTCACCAATTTAATTATGGTCTTATCCTATCGACCCCCAAAGAAAAGAAAAGAAATAAAACTATTTACACGCGAAAGCTCCCAACAAGCAAAAGAAGAACAGGAAATCTTTTTGGGTTTTCTTTTTAATTACTACTACAAGCATGGAAATTAAACTAACTAAAAGCTACAACTATTTTTTTTGGTTTTTCTTAAAGTTTATTAAACACACAAGAAGAAAGCATAAAAAGGAAAATAAACTAGCATGGACGATACAATGAAAAAGTATGAGCACCGACATCTAGCAACGAGTGTGTGAACATAAATGTAATATTGGTGGGAAATACGTACTCCCCCAAGCTTAGGCTTTTGGCCTAAGTTGGTATATGGCCATGGCTGGCCTAGCGGATATCCATAATAGTAGTTGGGGTCGTACTACGATGAATAAGAGGAAGACTCCGATTGCCACTGGCTGACAGTCATCTCCGGATCCCACTGGTAATTAGACTGTCGTGAAGGATCAACTTGTGGTTCCGGCTCTGGCTCCTCAGCCGGTGCAGGGTTCCGGTAGGCGTGAATAGCATTCAACGGAACAAGGTACATGCCTATAGATAAATCAAACAAAGAAGGAGCAGGCAGGGTAATAGTCTCAGGATGGTGTTTATTAAAGAACAATTGATATTTAAGCTCTCCTTCCCTATTCTTAACAATAAAATCATGTGCCACCATACTTTTATAATCTAGATAAACACGAGGCATCACTTTTTCTTCCTTCTCATAATGCCTAATAGGTATGTTAAAATGTGCAGCTAGGCATGAAGCATAGATGCCTCCAAAGATGGGGCCTTTTGTACGGTTCAGACTTAACCGTTTGGCGATAATGCCGCCCATACTAACAGAGTTATCACCATATAAATCATGGAGCAAAATAATGATATCAGGGATACTAAGGTTTCCACAGTTTTCGCGACCAATTAAACAACGACTAGCAAATAATGCAAAATAATGTAAAACAGGAAAATGTATGCTAGTGATTCGTGCATCAGAAACTTTCCTTGTTTCCCCTACAGTGATAGTATCAATAAACCCCTCCACATCATCGCGATGTGGTTCTTCTGTCTTGCCCTCAAAAGGGACTAAACAAACCTGACAAAAATCATAAAGTGACATCTCCTTGTGCTCATCATATAAATAAAACTCCACCGTAGGTGGTGAGCTCCTAGAATGGAAATGAAAGTTTTGCACAAATATATTTGTGAGTAAGAGATACTGATCGCATTGGTCGTGGAGGAAAGTGGTAAGGCCTGCATTCTGAGCCAATTAATGAAAATCTTCATAAATCCCGGCTGCTCTCAAGAAATCCTCGGACGGCCATTCACATGCCTGAACCTCCGCGCTGCGAGGCAGATTATACTTAGGCTTCGGTGCCTTTTCCTTCGAGCTTTGTCTCGATGAGCCCTTCAAAAGTCTCCTCATCATTTTCTGAGAAATTCTGAAATTTTTAGTAACTTCAAAATAAAAGTAAACCAAACTCAATAATATTGATAGCTACTCCTACAAGTGCCTAGGGCCTATATCATGCATCAAAACTACTCTTGACCATATAAATTTGACATGCAAGCTCAAGAACAGGGTCACCTAAGCAGCAAAAATTTGCAAGGAATAAAGCACTAGAACAAAAACTAATTGGACCAATTGCGGAGTCACATACCAAGGAACAATCTCCCCAAGCAGTTTTGTGAGAGGTGCTTTGAGCAAGGAGATCGAAAATGACAGCAAAGTGAGCTAGAACTCGTGCTTGAGCTGGATATTCGTGTTTGTGGGAGGAAGATGAAGTGTGTGGGTGCAGAAATAAGTGAAGGAGGGCCACCGTGGGCCCACGAGGCAGGGGGCGCGCCCAGGGGGTAGGGCGCGCCCTCCACCCTCGTGGGCAGGTGGTTGACCCCCCTATTGTGTTGTCAGTGCCAAATATTCTCAAATATTCTAGAAAAAATCATATTTAAATTTCAGGGCATTTGGAGAACTTTTATCTTCGAGGGATTTTTATATTGCACGGATAATCAGATAACAGACAGAAAAATATTTATTTTTATTTTATTTAATATAAATAATAGAAAGTAAAAGTGGGGTACAGAAGGTTGTGCCTTCTAGTTTCATCCATCTCATGATCATCAAAAGGAATCCACTAACAAGGTTGATCAAGTCTTGTTAACAAACTCATTCCGATAACATGGAACCAGAGAAATTTCGAATAACACTATGTTACCTCAACGGGGATATGCACATCACCAATAATAAGAATATCATATTTCTTCTTGACAGTAGGAAGAGGAAATTCAAAACCTCCAAATATAATCGATGGAATTTTTCCAATAGAGTTGATACTATGAACTTGAGGTTGTTTCCTCGGAAAGTGTACCGTATGCTCATTACCATTAACATGAAAAGTGACATTGCCTTTAGTGCAATCAATAACAGCCCCTGCAGTATTCAAAAAGGGTCTTCCAAGAATAATAGACATACTATCATCCTCGGGAATATCAAGAATAACAAAGTCCGTTAAAATAGTAACGTTTGCAACTACAACAGGCACATCCTCACAAATACCGACAGGTATAGCAGTTGATTTATCAGCCATTTGCAAAGATATTTCAGTAGTTGTCAACTTATTCAAATCAAGTCTACGATATAAAGAGAGAGGCATAACACTAACACCGGCTCCAAGATCACATAAAGCAGTTTTAACATAGTTTCTTTTAATGGAGCATGGTATAGTGGGTACTCCTGGATCTCCAAGTTTCTTTGGTATTCCACCCTTAAAAGTATAATTAGCAAGCATGGTGGAAATTGCAGCTTCCGGTATCTTTCTTTTATTTGTAATAATATCGTTCATGTACTTAGCATAAGGATTGGTTTTAAGCATATCAGTCAAACGCATACGCAAAAATATAGGTCTAATCATTTCAGCAAAGCGCTCAAAATACTCATCATCCTTTTTCTTGGATGGTTTGGGAGGAAAAAGCATGGGTTTCTGAACCGAAGGCTCTCTTTCTTTACCATGTTTCCTAGCAACAAATATTTCTTATCATAACGTTGGTTCTTTGATTGTGGGTTATCAAGATCAACAACAGGTTCAATTTCTATGTCATTATCGTTACTAGGTTGAGCATCATCATGAACATTATTATTAGCATTACCACTAGTTTCAGGTTCATTACCAGATTGAGTTTCAGCATCAGAAATAGAAATATCATTTGGATTCTCAGGTGTTTCAACAATAGGATCACTAGAAGCATGCAAAGTCCTATCATTTTTCTTTTTCTTCTTTTTAGAAGAACTAGGTGCATCTATATTATTTCTCTGAGAATCTTGCTCAATTCTCTTAGGGTGGCCTTCAGTATACAAAGGTTCCTAAGTCATTCTACCAGTTCTAGTAGCCACTCTAACAGCATAATCATTATCTTTACTATCCAATTCATTGAGCAAATCATTTTGAGCTTTAAGTACTTGTTCTACTTGAGTGGTAACCATAGAAGCATGTTTACTAATAAGTTTAAGTTCACCTTTAACATTGGCCATATAATCACCCAAGTGTTCAAGCATATTTGAATTGTATTTCAATTGTCTACCAAAATAAGCATTAAAGTCTTCTTGCTTAGCCATAAATTTATCAAACTCATCTAAGCATGGGCTAGCAAATTTAGTAAACGGGATTTCAGCTTTATCATATCTATATAGAGAATTTACCTTTACTACCTATGTCGGGTTATCAAGACCACGAGTTTCTTCAATAGCTAAATAATAAAGATTATATGTTTCTTCAACAGGCGGTAAATTAAGACCATGTATTTCTTCAATAGGAGGTAAATTCTTAACATCTTCAACTTTAATACCTTTTTCTTTCATAGATTTCTTTGCCTCTTGCATATCTTCGGGACTGAGAAATAGAATACCCCTCTTCCTCGGAGTTGGTTTAGGAATAGGCTCAGGAATTGGCTCCGAAGGTGTCCAATTATTTTCATTTGTCAACATATTATTCAATAGAATTTCAACTTCATCCAGTGTTCTTCCCCTGAAAACAGAACCAGCACAACTATCCAGGTAATCTCTGGACGCATCGGTTAGTCCGTTATAAAAGATATCAAGTATTTCATTTTTCTTAAGAGGATGATCAGGTAAAGCATTAAGTAATTGGAGAAGCCTCCCCCAAGCTTGTGGGAGACTCTCTTCTTAAATTTGCACAAATATATATATATATATATATATATATATATATATATATATACATATATATATATATATATCCCTTAAAGCAACTTGTTTCTTATGAGTAGGGAAATATTTAGCAGAGAAGTAATAAATCATATCCTGGGGACTACGCACACAACCAGGATCAAGAGAATTAAACCATATCTTAGCATCACCCTTTAATGAGAACGGAAATTTTTTAAGGATATAAAAGTAACGAGTTCTCTCATCTTTAGTGAACAGGGTGGCTATATCATTCAATTTAGTAAGATGTGCCACAACAGTTTCAGATTCATAACCATGAAAAGGATCAGATTCAACCAAAGTAATTATATCAGGATCAATAGTGAATTCATAATCCTTATCAGTAACAAAGATAGGTGAAGTAGCAAAAGCAGGGTCAGGTTTCATTCTAGCATTTAGAGATTGGTTACTCCATTTAGCTAATAACCTTTTGAGTTCATTTCTATTCTTGCAAGCTAAAATAGCTAAAGAAGCTTCTTGATCAAAAACATAACCCTTAGGAATAACAAGTGATTCTTCATCATCACTTTCATCAGTATCATTAGATTCAATATTTTCAATTTCTCTAGCCCTAGCAAGTTGTTCATCAAGAAAATCACTAAGTGGCACAGTAGTATCAGGCATAGAGGTAGTTTCATCATAAGTATCATGCATAACAGAAGTGGCATCATCAATAACATGCGACATATCAGAACGAATAGCAGAAGCAAGTGTAGGTGTCGCAAACTTACTCATAACAGAAGGTGAATCAAGTGCAGAGCTAGATGGCAGTTCCTTACCTCCCCTCATAGTTGAGCGATAGATCTTGGTTTTTGGATCTCTCAAGTTCTTCATAATGATAAGCAGATATATATCCCAAGTGACTCAAAGAATAGAGCTATGCTCTCCGGCAACGGCGCCAGAAAATAGTCTTGATAACCCACAAGTATAGGGGGTCGCAACAATTTTCGAGGGTAGAGTATACAACCCAAATTTATTGATTCGACACAAGGGGAGCCAAAGAATATTCTCAAGTATTAGCAGCTGAGTTGTCAATTCAACCACACCTGGAAACTTAATATCTGCAGCAAAGTGTTTAGTAGCAAAGTAATATTATAGTAGTGATAACGGTAGCAAAAGGTAACAGTAGTAAAAGTAATGTTTTTTGTATTTTGTAGTGATGATAGCAATAGCAACGGAAAAGTAAATAAGTGAAGAACAATATATGAAAATCTCATAGGCAATGGATCGGTGATAGAGAATTATGCCGGATGCGGTTCATCATGTAACAGTCATAACCTAGGGTGACACAGAACTAGCTCCAGTTCGTTGATATAATGTAGGCATGTATTCCGAACATAGTCATACGTGCTTATGGAAAAGAACTTGCATGACATCTTTTGTCCTACCCTCCCGTGGCAGCGGGGTCCTTACGGAAACTAAGGGATATTAAGGCCTCCTTTTAATAGAGAACCAGGACAAAGCATTAACACATAGTGAATACATGAACTCCTCAAACTACGGTCATCACCGGTAAGTATCCCGATTATTGTCACTTCGGGGTTAACGGATCATAACACATAATAGGTGGCTATAGACTTGCAAGACAGGATCAAGAACACTCATATATTGATGAAAACATAATAGGTTCAGATCTGAAATCATGGCACTCGGGCCCTAGTGACAAGCATTAAGCATAGCAAACTCATAGCAACATCAATCTCAGAACATAGTGGACACTAGGGATCACCATCCAGCAAGCCTACGATGGAATTACTCACGCACGACAGTGAACATCATGAAATTGGTGATGAAGGATGGTTGATGATGCCGATGGCGATGGATTCCCCTCTCCGAAGCCCCGAACGGACTCCAGATCAGCCCTCCCGAGAAGTTTTAGGGCTTGGCGGCGGCTCCATATCGTAAAATGCAATGATTTCTTTGCTCTGATTTTTTTCTCCCCGAAACTCAATATATGGAGTTGGAGTCGGAGAGTCAACAGGGGGCCCACGAGATAGGGGCGCGCCCTAGGGGGGGCAGGTGCGCCCCCCACCCTCGTGGAGAGGTGGTGGGCCCCCTGGCCTTCATCTTTTGCAGGTATTTTTCTTATTTTCTGAAAAGTGGCTCCATGAAGTTTCAGGTCATTCCGAGAATGTTTGCTCCTGCACATAAATAACACCATGGTAATTCTACTGAAAACAGCATCAGCCCGGGTTAGTTCCATTCAAATCATGCAAGTTAGAGTCCAAAACAAGGGCAAAAGTGTTTGGAAAAGTAGATACAATGGCGTATAACTTCTCCCATTGCAAGAAAGATCAATCTAGTAGGCCAAACCAAACTGATAATTTGAAGAGACTAGCTGAGGGAGTCCTGGATTAGGGGGTGTTCGGGTAGCCGGACTATACCTTCAGCCGGACTCCTGGACTATGAAGATACAAGATTGAAGATTACGTCCCGTGTCCGGATGGGACTTTCCTTGGCGTGGAAGGCAAGCTTGGCGATGTGGATATTCAAGATCTCCTACCATTGTAACCGACTCTATGTAACCCTAACCCTATCCGGTGTCTATATAAACCGGAGGGTTTTAGTCCGTAGGACAACTTCATCAACTCCATATACAACAATCATACCATAGGCTAGCTTCTAGGGTTTAGCCTCCTTGATCTTGTGGTAGATCTACTCCTGTACTACCCATATCATCAATATTAATCAAGCAGGACGTAGGGTTTTACCTCCATCAAGAGGGCCCGAACCTGGGTAAAACATCGTGTTCCCTGCCTCCTGTTACCATCCAGCCTAGACGCACAGTTCGGGACCTACTACCCGAGATCCGCCGGTTTTGACACCGACATTGGTGCTTTCATTGAGAGTTCCTCTATGTCGTCGCCTTTAGGCCCGATGGCTCCTTTGATCATCAACAATGATGCGGTCCAGGGTGAGACGTTTCTCCCCGGACAGATCTTCGTCTTCGGTGGCTTCGCTCTGCGGGCCAATTCGCTCGGCCACCTGGAACAGATCGAAAGCTATGCCCCTGGCCATGAAGTCAGGTTTGGAAGCTTAAACTACACGGCTGACGTCCGCGGAGACTTGATCTTCGACGGGTTCGAGCCACGGCCAAGCGCGTCGCACTACCTCGAGGGGCATGATCTAGCTCTGCCCCCGGACAGTGTCCTGGAGGCCGCACACGCATCAGTTCCGACCCCTAACTCGGAGTCTATTGCGCCAATCGAGGATGAACGGTTGGACGTCACCTCGGGGGCTGCGATCCCAAAAGCGATCGAGCCGAACGCTAGCCCCGCACTCTGCATGACCCGTGACTCCGAGGATCCAGACTCCTCCCCGGACTCCGAACCCCCCGCGCCCTTGCCAATCGAATCCGATTGGGCGCCGATAATGGAGTTCACCGCCGCAGACATCTTTCAGCACTCGCCTTTTGGCGACATCCTGAATTCTCTTAAGTCTCTCTCTTTATCAGGAGAGCCCTGGCCGGATTACGGTCAGCAAGGATGGGATACGGACGATGAAGAAACTCAAAGCCCACCCACCACCCACTTGGTAGCCACCGTCGACAATTTAAATGACATGCTCAACTTCGACTCCGGAGACATCGACAGCATGGCTGACGATGCAGGAGATACCGACGAACCAACGCCCATAGGGCATTGGATAGCCACGCCATCTCACGATGTGTACATGGTGGATACCCCTAAAGGAAGAGACAACGAGGAAAAAGGGGAAGGGACGGGATATCGACCCCCCGAAAAGCAATCAAAGCGTAGGCGTAAACGCCCACCCAAGCCCCGCCTCGACAAAAACCCAGCCATAGAGCAGGACGAGCCGACAGACGACAAGCAGGACTTAGAGCAACCGTCCGAACAGGGCAATATGGATAGAGAAACCGAACATCCCTCCTCCGGCAAAAACGGCATTCCGGACGACCTCACGCCGGATAAACCTATGGAGCAGAAGAATCTCCACGAGAGGCTCGTTGCAACTGCACACAGCCTAAAAAAGCAGAAACGGAAGCTAAAAATAGCGGAAGATGCACTCCGGATTAGATGGAGCAAAGTAATCAATACCGCAGATAAATATGGCGACAGTCGCCGCACTAAAAGCTATCCGAAAAGAAAGCTACTGCCTGAATTCGACGAAGAGGCCCTAGAGCCCTCGCATTCAAAAATGAGAAAGTCACACGGTCGGATAGACGACCACATAAAGCGGCAAGTGGCGCCACACTCAAATCGGCATGCGACCCACTTAAGGATTCGCACCATGGCCCAGTCAGGTCCATTTATGGGCCAAGAAGGCAAGCTCTCGTAAGCAATGCTATGAAGCCATCATCAGAATCCGGCACACCCAAATACAGGGGCGCCGCACACCCCCTATGTTTCACCGATGAGGTCCTGGACTATGAATTTCCAGAGGGATTCAAACCCGTAAACATAGAGGCATATGATGGAACAACAGACCCTGGAGTCTGGATCGAGGATTATATCCTCCACATACACATGCCTAGAGGAGATGATCTCCACGCCATAAAATATTTACCCCTTAAGCTTAAAGGGCCAGCCCGGCATTGGCTTAAAAGCCTTCCCGAAAACACAATTAGAAGCTGGGAAGAGCTCGAGGATGATTTTTGAGCAAACTTTCAAGGGACCTATGTCCGCCCTCCGGATGCAGACGATCTTAGTCACATAACTCAACAACTCGGAGAATCAGCTTGGCAGTTCTGGAATAGATTCCTCACTAAAAAGAATCAGATAGTCGACTGTCCGGACGCCGAAGCCTTAGCAGCTTTCAGGCATAACGTCCGAGACGAATGGCTCGCCAGACACCTCGGCCAAGAAAAGCCAAGAACAATGGCCGCGCTAACAAGCCTCATGACCCGCTTTCGTGCAGGGGAGGACAGCTGGTTGGCAAGGTGCAGCCCCAGCGACCCAAGTACATCCGAAATTAGGGATGGAAACGGAAAACCGTGACGCAACAAGGACCATCGCTAGACTAAGGACAAAAGTACGAAGGGCATGACAGTCAATGCCAGATTTAAAGGCTCACGACAAAATCAGGCACAATCGCCCCCCCCCCCCAGGATAACAGGGATGATCCATCCAACTTAAATAAAATCCTGGACAGGATATGTCAGATACACAGTACTCCTGGGAAGCCTGCTTACCCACAGAGATTGTTGGGTTTTCAAACAATCCGGCAGACTCAATGCCGAACAAAAGGGGCTCGACACACCAAGAGAAGACAAGGACGAACCCCAAAAGCAGAGAACCAGGAAACAAAAGAACTTCCCACAAGAAGTAAAACCAGTGAACTTACTTCACATAACAAAACATGCGGCGCCCATAAAGGTACGCACCACATGACCTATCCCCAAAGGGTCCTGCCACTGGTTGTCAAAACCAATCATCTTCGATCAGCTAGATTATTCTAGAAATATCAAGAATGCAGGCTGGATTGCCTTGATACTCGATCCAATAATTGGTCGACTCCGGTTTTCAAATGTCCTTATGGACGGCGGCAGTGGACTAAACCTGATATATCAAGATACAATCCATCACATGGGGATAAACCCAACAAGAATCCGCCGCAGCAAAACCTCCTTTCAAGGGGTAACACCTGGTCCGGACACCCATTGTATGGGTTTTCTCCGGCTCGAAGTCATATTCGGCTCTGCCGATAACTTCCGCCATGAAAAGCTGACCTTCCATATCGTCCCGTTCTCAAGTCGCTATCAAGCACTACTGGGACGCGAAGCTTTCGCCCGCTTTAACGCAATACCACATTATGCATCTCTCACGCTTAAGATGCCCGGTCCACGAGGCATCATCTCTTTGAATGGGAAGCACTAAAGTGCGCCTCCCCAAGTGGAGGACCGTGCGGCCGCTTTAACAGCCCCATAGTAAAATGGCCTCACCGGCCAAAAAACTTCAAAATAGGTCATTAAAGACCATGAACGCGGATAGACGAGTTCGGGACAAAATCATCATTGATGCAGGCTTAGTGGCCATATACCCCCACTAGGGGCTCCATGCATATACAATAAGGGACAATAAAGCTCAATTATATATATTTTACTTTATACTTTGTTTATTTTAAACTTTTGTTCGGCATGACCCGTTTTCAACTCAGTTCCTCTCTTTTACAGATGAACATCGTGCGGCGCCCGTCCAGGATACGGCACAACGGAGACACAGGCGCAGACGTGCAGTAGGGACCCATCCCAAAGGATTCTTTTTAGATTAAGACCCTGCGTAAACCTTTTTTACTGTCTCTTGTTGATACACATCCCCTGGTTTTTTTTGATATAACCAAAGGAGGAGGCTGGCGTCTTGGCATGTGGCCACGTCAGAATTTTTGCACGTACCTGGACACTAGGGGCTTTTTTAATAAAGAGTGCTGTTTTGCCCGCACTCATAAACACCGAACACCTTAGGGAGTGTTCGGCGTCGCGAGTTTTGGCATTATATGCATCAGCTCCGAATCATGTCTTTGGTTAAATGTTGGGTTGCCCGGCTCCTGAGTTCGGCTACCTTACGTTCCGCTCTATCGGCTAAGGTAGCACCAGGAGAACTACTGCGATTGTGCCCCGGTTCGGCCGAGCGAGCACCTCAGTAGAGAAAGCCGAAAACTGACTGTCATGATGTAGCGTGAGACTGGTCAGCCACTCGATGACCTATCGGAATCTATCGGATTCCTCCACTTTAACGAAGGGCCGCTTCCCGGTCAGGCACATACGCGCCCCAAACTCGGATGAGCGCAGTCGCCACCAAGGAGCTACTTAAATAGTCTCACCGTCAAGCTCCTATGGCTAAGTGAAAGTGTTAATGCATTATAGTCCGGTTGCCTGGCACGCTGCGCTATCACCTCCTTTGTAGGACCAAGACGTTGGGTTAAGTGTGAAAATGCGTCTTCTGCGAGCACCCCCGCACTATGTGCGTGGGGGCTGAAGCCAACGACTGCCATCTTTCAGATTATATATATATATATATTAAAATGGCCGCACAGGAGGTGTTCCCAATACTTGAAGGCACAAGTATAAAAAGGCCACTACTGTTTATCAAAATATTACTTTATAATTACATATGCTATCATAACATAGCATCTTTCGGGCACTGCGTCTCGATTACACGAGCGCCTTCAAGGACTTCCTAAAAATAGTGCTCGAAGGGTACTCGGCTTTTGTCCGAATCTCGAGACGCAACAACAGTGGTCTCCATCTCTGCCCAGTATGTCTTGACACGGGCAAGAGCCATCCGTGCGCCCTCTATGCATGCTGACCTCTTCATTACATTAATACGCGGCACCGCGTCAAGGAACTGCTACACCAAGCTGAAATAACTCTTCGGCTCCGATCTCCCCAGCCACAGATGACCCATGATGTACTTCATGGCGAGTCCGGACAACCTATTCAGTTCGTCCCATTGAGCCAAACGATCGTCCACTGCCAGTGGACGCTCTGGATTGTGAAACTGCGACCAGAAAAGCTTTTCCACTTTGTGATCTTTCTGATCTCGAAAGTGTTCGGCCGCATCAGCAGCACTCGCTGCCAAATCCAGATAGGTATCCTCCACGCTCCACATCCGGTCCAACGGAGCAAACTTCGGGTCGCAAAATTTCCTTCGCAGCATAAAAGGCTTTCCAGCCGCAATCTGTTCGGCCTAACGCAGCTCCTCTTTCACAGCTCTCATCGCAGAGCGCGCGTCCTTGGCATTGGCAACGGCCTTCTCTAAGACCGTCTGTTTAGCCTGGTCTTCTTTCTCAAGAAGTCTGCAACGTTCTGCAGCGCTTTTTAACTTTTCGGCCATCTTGGCCATCTCTTCCTTGCTTCGGCAATGAGCAGCCTATTCGGCTCTCAGCTCTTCAAGGGCTTTCTTGGCAGCCGCATCACTTTCTCTGGCTTGTTCTTTAGCTCGGGCAAGTTCTGCCCTAAGACTCTCCACGGCGACCGCACCATCTGCGTCAAGCACACACATCGTAAGATACAGGCATAAAACTGTTCCTACCTGATGCAGCCCGAGGAATTACATACCTTGACCCTCATCAAGCCGCTTGTTGACAAGCATGATGTCGGCATCTGCCACGTCCAGTTGCCGCTTTAGTTCAGCAAAATCGTCAGTTTGGCTCGATTCCGGACACCCTGCCGCCTACATTCAAAGGCGACATCTTAGACCTGGGATTATGATCCTCCGCGTGTCGTCATTTCTCGACGACGCGCAGAGTCTCAGGGGCTACTATCTACACAGGGCGCATCTTATTCATGCGCAACTGACAAAAGTATACATTATCTAATGTACCTCGAAACCCGTCAGTAAACTTTTGGCGGCCTCATGCAATCCGCTCTCTGCGGATAAGATCCTTTCAATCACCGTCCCATCAATGCGCGGTGCTCCTCCGAGATAGAAGCTCGCCCCAGCAGAATCCTTAGCTCCTCCGGCCGAGCACCAGACGGTGCCGGGCTCGTCCCATGACCTCTTTCGAAGGCCGGACATGGAGAACCTCGGGGGGCCGCATATCTACCTTCCGCCCCTGCCGGATTCGGAGAAACCCTCTGCAACGACACCTCAGGGTCGCCCGCCTCGCTAGGCGGCACGACAAGGGGAGGCGTCCCGCTCTCCATCATCTCCGGAAGGAGATCCCCCGAAGACGAGCTCTGCTAAGAAGGGCTGAGGTCCGAGCTACAAGGTAAAGGTTCGGTTAATCTTCTCAGATATAAATTAAGGATTTACCTCATCCCTCAGAAGGAAAATCTTTCTCTACTTACGGCTTGCTGGAGGGCTGATCCCCTTGAGGGCGTAGTCCGACCGAAGAACTCCCGGGCGTCGGACCCTCTGACGAGGATTTTCTCCCCCGCTTCGAGGCCATGGTTTCTGGGTCGTCAGAGGCGGCTCTCTTCTTCCCCTTAGGAGAGGAATTGTCAGTTCCTCCCTTCGGAGCAGCCTCCTTCGAGGAGGCCATAGTTTCCTTGTCCTCCCCCGTGCTTCCCTCCAAAGGCATTATCTCCAGCATCCTGACTAGCATAGGATCCGGCCTGGTTTCGGGAAGGGGAGCCGGACACCTGATCAGCTTTGCCTTCGCTATCAACTCCTATTTAAAAGGACGGTTCTTTTAGGGGCAAGTTTATGACAATTATACGAATAGAAGGTCCGGGCGCAAGGTTGCTTACTTGAGTATCCGGGTGATTGCAGCTTAGGCCTGCGTCCTCGGTTAAATCCGTACACATCTCTTGTGATCCGAAGAACAGTTTATACATCTCCATGGGCGTTGCGCCCATAAAGTTCTGGAGAGCTCGCGGTCCCTCCGGATTAAACTCCCACAGGCGAAGGGGGCGACGTTTGCCTGGCAATATTCGGCGAATCAGCATGACCTGCATCACCTTGACCAGGCTAAGGTCTCCTTCCAAGAGATCCTTAATGCGGCCCTGTAACAAGGGCACGTCTTTGGGCAAACCCCAATTTAACCCTCTGTTAACCCATGACGCTAGCCGTGGTGGGGGACCCGAGCGAAAGGCAGGAAGCGCCACCCACTTGGCGCTCCGGGGAGCGGTGATATAAAACCACTCTCGTTGCCACAAGCCTAGCTCCTCTTGAAAAGAGCCCTCGGGCCATGGAGCATCAGCATTTTTGCTTATAACAGCGCCTCCGCACTCTGCGTGCCGTCCCTTGATCATCTTCGGCTCCACTTTGAAAGTCCTGAGCCACAATCCGAAGTGAGGGATAACACGGAGGAACGCTTCGCATACAATGATAAACGAGGAGATATGGAGGATGGACTCCGGAGCTAAGTCGTGGAATTCCAGCCCGTAATAAAACAGCAGTCCCCTCACAAAGGGGTCCATCGGGAAGCCCAACCCCCGAAGGAAGTGAGACACGAACACTACGCTCTCACCAGGCTAGGGACTGGGGATAGCCTGCCTTTGAGCAGGCAACCTGTGCGAAATTTCGGCGGTCGAGAACTTAGCCTCTCTCAACTTTAGCACGTCCTCCTCCGTGACGGAGGAGGGCATCCGTCGGCCTTGAAGGTCAGAACCGAACATTGTCGAAGGTCCGAAGCGCCTGGAATCTGGAGCCTAGGGTGTTGGAACTCGAGGCGACGGACGAACTCGCTTGAGATTGAGAAAAGGAGTAAGGCCCTGGTCTCTTTATAAGAGGTTGAATACCAGGAGCCCTCCCTGTAACCGTTTGGGACTTGTCTTTAATTGAGAAAACATGCTAACGGGCACGATTGGGTTACCCATGTCCGTATTGATGAGAATCCCGCGAAAGGGGGGCACACGATCTCTGCTTTGACAAGACGTGCCAAGGAAACTGCCTCGCAAAACACGCTGAGGTGGAAAAGTAAAAACGATTTGAGTAAAGGACTTGGCTGTGGTGTGATGACGCACTGCGGAATACGTCAGCAGATTTGATTTGTGTTAATATTATTCTCTCTACGGCAATATGTGGAAGCTTATTTTGCAGAGCCGGACACTACTCTTGGTATTTACAAACTTCTATGAAGGACTTGGAGGAGGAACCCGCCTTGCAATGCCGAAGACAATTTGCGCGCCGGACTCGTCGTCATTGAAGCCTAGTTCAGGGGCTACTGAGGGAGTCCTGGATTAGGGGGTGTTCAGGTAGCCGGACTATACCTTCAGCCGGACTCCTGGACTATGAAGATACAAGATTGAAGATTACGTCCCGTGTCCGCATGGGACTTTCCTTGGCGTGGAAGGCAATCTTGGCAATGCGGATATTCAAGATCTCCTACCATTGTAACCGACTCTATGTAACCCTAACCCTATCCGGTGTCTATATAAACCGGAGGGTTTTAGTCCGTAGGAAAACTTCATCAACTCCATATACAACAATCATACCATAGGCTAGCTTCTAGGGTTTAGCCTCCTTGATCTCGTGGTAGATCTACTCTTGTACTACCCATATCATCAATATTAATCAAGCAGGACGTAGGGTATTACCTCCATCAAGAGGGCCCGAACCTGGGTAAAACATCGTGTTCCCTGCCTCCTGTTACCATCCAGCCTAGACGCACAGTTCGGGACCTACTACCCGAGATCCGCCGGTTTTGACACCGACACTAGCAAAGATAACCAATCATACATAAAAGAATTCAGAGAAGATTCAAATGTTGTTCATAGATAAACTTGATCATAAACCCACAATTCAACGATCTCAACGAACACACCGCAAAAAGAGGATTACATCGAATAGATCTCCACAAGAGAGGGGGAGAACTTTGTATTGAGATCCAAAAAGAGAGAAGAAGCCATCTAGCTAATAACTATGGACCCGTAGGTCTGAGGTAAACTACTCGCACTTCATCGGAGAGGCTATGGTGTTGATGTAGAAGCCCTTCGTGATCGATGCCCCCTCCGGTGGAGCTCCGGAGCAGGCCCCAAGATGGGATCTCGTGGATACAGAAAGTTACGCCGGTGGAATTAGGGTTTTCGCTCCTGTTCTGATCGTTTGGGGGTACGTAGGTATATATAGGAGGAAGAAGTACGTCGGTGGAGCAACAGGGGGCCCACGAGGGTGGAGGGCGCGCCTGGGGGGGTAAGCGTGCCCCCTACCTCATGGCCTCCCTGTTGGTTGCTTGATGTAGGGTCCAAGTCTCCTGGATCATGTTCGGTGAGAAAATCACGTTCCCGAAGGTTTCAATCCGTTTGGACTCCGTTTGATATTCCTTTTCTTCGAAACCCTAAAATAGGCAAGAAAAACAGCAATTCTGGGCTGGTCCTCTGGTTAATAGATTGGTCCAAAAATAATATAAAAGTGGAAAATAAAGCCCAATAATGTCCAAAACAGTAGATAATATAAAATGGAGCAATCAAAAATTATAGATACGTTGGAGACGTATCAGATGTGCATATCCCCGTAGAGGTAACCTAGTGTTATTCGAAAATTCTTCGGTTTCATGTTATTCGAAATGAGTTTGTTAACAAGACCTGATCAACCTTGTTAGTGGAAACCTTTTGATGAGCATGAGATGGAGGAAGTTAGAAAACACAACTCTCTGTACCCTCTTTTTACTCCTGTTATTTATATTAAATAAAGCAAAAATAGTTTTTGTATCTCTTTTCTGAATTATCTATGCAATAAAAATACCCCAAAAAAAAGTTCTACAAATGTCCTAAAATTTAAATATAATTTTTTCTAGAATATTTGAGAATATCTGGCACTGAGAACACAACAGTGGGAGCAGCCACGTGCCCACGAGGGTGGAGGGCGCGCCCACCCCCTGGACGCGCCCCCTGCCTCGTGGACCCCACGTGGGTCCCCTCCACTTATTCCAGCCACCACACACTCCTTCTTCCTCCCAAAAAAATCACTAGCCAGCTCAGACCCGAGTTCTTGCTCATCTTGCCGCCATTTTTGATCTCCTTGCTCAAAGCTCCTCTCACAAAACTGCTTTGGGGGATTGTTCTTTGGTATGTGACTCCTCCAATGGTCCAATTAGTTTTTGTTCTAGTGCCTTATTCATTGCAATTTTTTGCCGCTTATGTGACCTTGTTCTTGAGCTTGCATGTCAAATTTATGTGGTCAAAAGTAGTTTTAATGCATGATATAGCCTCTAGGCACTTGTAGGAGTAGTTACTATCAATCTTGTTGAGTTTTGTTCACTTTTATTTTAAGTTACTAAAATTTAGAGAAATTTTCAGAAAAAGATGAAGAGATTTTTGAGGGGCTCATCGAGCCTAAGCTCGAAGGATAAGCAAAGTGAAGAGAACAAGAAGCCCAAGTATAATCTCCCTCGTACTGCGGAGGTTCGGCCATGTGAATGGCCTTGTGATGAGTTCTTGAAAGAGGCCGGGATTCATGAAGATTTTTATCATTTGGCTAAGAATGCAGGCCTCACCGCCTTCCTCCATGATCAGCGTGAACAGTACCTCTTACTCACCAATATCTTTGTGCAAAATTTTCATTTCCATGCTAGGAGATCAACGCCTTCGGTGGAATTTTATTTATATGATGAGCATAAGGAGATGTCACTTTATGATTTTTGCCGGGTCTGTTTGATACCCTTTGAGGGCAGCATAGAGGAACCACATCGTAATGATGTGGAGGGATTCGTTGATATGATTGTTGTAGGGGAAACGAGGAAAGTTTCTGATGCGAGAATCACTAGCATACATTTCCCTGTTTAACGTTACTTGGCAATATTTGCTAGTAGATGCTTAATTGGCCGCGGGAACTGTGGGAATCTTAGTGCTCCTGATATTGCTATTTTGCGCCATGCCTTGTTTCATGATACTACTTTCAGCTTAGGTGCTATTGTTGCTAGACGGTTCAATCTGAATTGTACAAAGGGCCCTGTCCTCGGAGGCATCTTTGCCTCGCGCCTTGCTACACACTTTAACATACCTATCAGGCATTATGAGAAAGAGGAAAAGTTACTGCCTCCTATTGCTCTAGGTTATAAGAGTATGGTAGCACATGAGTTTATTGTTAAGGATAATAAGACACTCAAATATAAATTGATATTTAACAAAAAATATTGTGAGTTTATTACCTTGCCTGCTCCCTCTTTGTTTAACATATTTTCAGGCATATACCTTGTTCCGCCGGAGGACATTCATGCCTACCGGAGCCAGATGTCAGCTGCAGAGCCGGAGCCACCATCTGACCCTCACTGTCAGTCTGTTTACCAGTGGAATCCGGAGGAGATCACCAGCCAGTGGCAATCTGAGGACCCTTCTCAGTACGACCCCAACTACAGTTTTGGTCCATGGGCATAGACCAACTTAGGCCAAAAGCCTAAGCTTGGGAGAGTATGTATTTCTCACCGACATTACATTCATGTTCACACACTCATGCCAATTGTCGGTGCTCATACTTTTTCATTGTATCATCCATGCTAGTTTATTTTCTTTTTAAGCTTTCTTCTTGTGTGTTTGTAAAACCTTAAGAAAAACAAAAATTAGTTGTAGCTTTTAGCAAGTTTACTTTCCATGTCGGTAGTAGTAGTAATTAAAAGAAAACCCAAAAAGATTTCTCGTTCTTCTTTTGCATGTTGGGAGCTTTCCCGTGTAAATAATTTTATTTCTTTTCTTTCCTTTGGGGGTCGAGAGGAGAAGACCATGATGAAAATGTTGAGTGGCTCTCATATGCATTATTGTTGATCTAACAAAGAGCCCATATTACCCTGTCTTCTCCCATGAATTGAATGCTTGCAGATTCCAGCTTAGTCCAATGCACGTGCACTATTATTATTATCCACACTATTCGGTCATGCAAGTGAAAGGCAATAATGATGATATATGATGAACTGATTGAGATGAGAAGAGCTGGCATGAACTAGACCTCTCTTGTTTTTCTAAATATGATTAGTTCATTGTTCCTGATTCAGCCTATTATGAAAGAAACATGTTTGCAATGACAATAAGAGATTGTAGTTGCTTATGCCATGCTTAATTAGCTAGGAGTTTATAATGGTTTACCTTGCGTGCCAACATGCTATTAAAATGGTTGTGATGTGGTATGTAGGGTGGTACCCTCCTTTGAACGATTCGAGTGGCTTGACTTGGCACATGTTCACGCATGTAGTTGAAACAAAATCAACATAGACTCTACGATATTTATGTTCATGGTGCATTATATCCTACTCATGCTTCCATTCGGTGTTGATTAATTTTAATGCATGTTCATGACTGTTGTCGCTCTCTAGCTGGTCGCTTCCCAGTCTTTTTCTAGCCTTCACTTGTACTAAGCGGGAATACTGCTTGTGCATCCAACTCCATAAACTCCAAAGTTATTCCATATGAGTCCACCATACCTACCTATATACGGAATCTACCTGCCGTTCCAAGTAAATTTGTATGTGCCAAATTCTAAACCTTCAAATAAACATTTTGTTTTGTATGCTCGAATAGCTCATGTATCAACTAGGGTTGTCTATATCCTCCATGCTAGGAGGGTTATTCTCAAGAGGAGTGGACTCCGCTCCTCATTCACGAGAAAATGGCTGGTCACCGGGACCCAGTCCCATGCTCAAATCAAATCAAAATAATTGCAAACAAAACTCCCCTAGGATTGTTGTTAGTTGGAGGCACCCATTGTTTCGGGCAAGCCATGGATTGATGCTCATTGGTGGTGGGGGAGTATAAACTTTACCATTCTGCTTGAGAACCGCCTATAATGGGTGTACCATGGAAGATATGGAGATCTCTCGGTTGTTATGTTGACAATGAAAGTATACCGCTCAAAATATTATTCATATCTATTTCAAAATCGAGCTCTGGCACCTCTATAAATCCCTGCTTCCCTCTGCGAAGGGCCTATCCATTTACTTTTATGTTGAGTCATCATCCTCTTATTAAAAACACCAGTTGGAGAGCAGCGCTGTCATTTGCATCCATTACTGTTAGTTTACATTGAGTATGACTGTGACTGGATCTCTTTTACCATGAATTACAATGTCTAGTCAGTCCTTGATTTTTAATGGTGCTCTGCATTTATGTTTTGCGGTCTCACAAAGGGCTAGCGAGATACCATCTTGTTATATCATATCATGATTGTTTTGAGAAAGTGTTGTCATCTGAGATTTGTTATTATTGCTCGCTAGTTGATTATGCCATTGATATGAGTAAACATGAGACCTGAGTGTTATTGTGAATATGGTTAGTTCATAATCTTTGCTGAAAACTTGAATGCTGGCTTTACATATTTACAACAACAAGAGCAAACAGAAGTTTGTAAAAGATTTTATTTATCACTTTCAGTTTATCAACTGAATTGCTTGAGGAAAAGCAAAGGTTTAAGCTTGGGGGAGTTGATACGTCTCCGTCGTATCTACTTTTCCCAACACTTTTGCCCTTGTTTTGGACTCTAACTTGCATGATTTGAATGGAACTAACCCGGGCTGATGCTGTTTTCAGCAGAATTGCCATGGTGTTATTTTTGTGCAGAAATAAAAGTTCTCGGGATGACCTGAAGATCAACGGAGATTATTTTTGGAATATATAAAAAATACTGGCGAAAAGATCCACGTCAGGGGGCCCACACCCTGTCCACGAGGGTGGGGGCGCGCCCCCCTGCCTCGTGGGCCCCCTAATGCTCCACCGACCTCAACTCCAACTTCATATATTCGTGTTCGGGGAGAAAAAAATCAGAGAGAAGGATTCATCACGTTTTACGATACGGAGCCGCCGCCAAGCCCTAAACTCTCTCGGAAGGGCTGATCTGCGGTCCGTTCAGGGCTCCGGAGAGGGGAATCCGTCACCATCGTCATCATCAACCTTCCTCCATCACCAATTTCATGATGCTCACCGCCGTGAGTGAGTAATTCCATCATAGGCTTGCTGGACGGTGATGGGTTGGATGTGATTTATCATGTAATCGAGTTAGTTTTGTTAGGGTTTGATCCCTAATATCCACTATGTTTCTGAGATTGATGTTGCCATGACTTTGCTATGCTTAATGCTTGTCACTAGGGCCCGAGTGCCATGATTTCAGATCTGAACCTATTATGTTTTCATGAATATATGTGAGTTCTTGATCCTATCTTGCAAGTCTATAGTCACCTATTATGTGTTATGATCCGTTAACCCCGAAGTGACAATAATCGGGATACTTACCGGTGATGACCGTAGTTTGAGGAGCTCATGTATTCACTATGTATTAATGCTTTGGTCCGGTACTCTATTGAAAAGAGGCCTTAATATACCTTAGTTTCCAATAGGACCCCGCTGCCACGGGAGGGTAGGACAAAAGATGTCATGCAAGTTCTTTTCCATAAGCACGTATGACTATATTCAGAATACATGCCTACATTACATTGATGAACTGGAGCCAGTTCTGTGTCACCCTATGTTATAATTGTTGCATGATCGATCACATCTGACATAATTCTCCATCATCGATCCAATGCCTACGAGCTTTTCCTATATTGTTCTTCGCTTATTTACTTTCGCGTTGCTACTATTACAATCACTATAAAACCAAAAATATTACATTTGCTACCGTTACCACTAATATCATATTACTTTGCTACTAAACACTTTGCTGCAGATATTAAGTTTCCTGGTGTGGTTGAATTAACAACTCGGCTACTAATACTTGAGAATATTCTTTGACTCCCCTTGTGTCGAATCAATAAATTTGGGTTGAATACTCTACCCTCGAAAACGGTTGCGATCCCCTATACTTGTGGGTTATCAACGACCAGCAGAAGGGGCCCCCAACGGTGACTAATGCGCACGGGGAGACGACAAGTTCATATACGCCAAAACACGCAGCACATGCAGGCATTGGTTGGGCTGAGACATAGGTACAGTTTTTGGTTGCATACACTTAGTGTGATTAAGAGTTAACAGCTACAGTAGAGTGCCTCGGCAACTATGGTGGACGGCGGCCATGACGCCGCGTCCGATGCGAGAAGCACAGAGTCGCGAGCAAGCAATCTCGACGGCAGCGCGGCAAACCCGTCGAGGACGAGAGGAACGACACCGGCAGCGGCAAGTGTAGTAGGACGCGGGAGAGTAGTCTGAGAGGAACGACGCCGATACCGGTATTAGTGTAGTAATATGTGAGAGAAGAGGCTGATGAGTGTTATTTTTACACTACACTAACCTGATTTTAAACTGAAATGTTTCAAAAACCGAGATATTCGCTCTCATATTGCTACTAATGACTAATGAACGCAAAATATTCCAATATTGGATCTTTATTTTGTTTCCACATGAAACAGACTATTTATGGATGAAATCAATCCAATACATGGAAAGGAGTAAAGCGGGGATAGAGGAGATTAAGTGGGAGGCGCACTAGAGGAAACAGAGCAAAAGACGCCCATACGAGCGGGCAGTCGTATGGCGTGGTAACCGAGGTGTCTGATCCACCTGAACAACCTTTATAAAGGGGTTGATGCCAAATGAGCAACATAACATCGCAGAACAAGCTAGTCATCGTCATCTTCACCATAGCCAACTCCATTTCCCATCTCCATAGCCACAACCTTCACCACCACCATAGTTCTCAGCAATCTAGTCATACTTGTAACAGTGTATCACTCATGACATTCATTATAATACTCCCTCTGTTCCGAATTACTTGTCGCATGTATGGATGTATCTAGATGTATTTTAGTTCTAGATACATCCATTTATGCGACTCGTAATTTGGAACGGAGGGAGTACATATTATCAATCAATCTTCATGATATGTTTTTTGATGAGTTTTTCATGTGATCTGATCTTCATATGTGAGTAGTTCGGTAAGGTCATGAGTTGAGACAAGGGCCTTGCAACCCGATGTATTTGTTGGAGGGATCAATATAAGTACTTTGAATTAACATCTCGTATGTGTAGCATAAAATTGTTCCATAGTTGTCTCATGTCTCATTTGTGTTCTTCATCCCTGTAGGTACTCACAATCATGAAGAGCGAGTCACGGAGAGGCTAATGGTAGGGAGACCGTGAATAGTTATTCTAAACACCAATGACAAAAAGGTTTAGTACAATAACACAGATCATATCCTTGGGGATTCACGAGGTGTAGTCATTAAACGCCCAATGCGTTTGTCTGGTTATTGCAACCTTAATTATCGGGCAACGCCGCGCGACGGATAGGGCCTTCGGTTGGACATCTGACTTGATGCAGGACACGTGTCGGTCAAGACGTAATTTGGACACATCCCCTACTTTGATACATAGCAAGCATATCTTGATGGATGACTTCCAAAGCACAAATTAAGATCACGATGGTCCCGACACAAATATATGGTTGTAAGCAAAAGTCCTCATACCCATGCTTATTTTTATTATATATGCTTTCAGTGTTAGCTTGATTTATGATTCGGTCGAAAGCTGGAATTTAATTCTCTAGCAAAAGCTTGTTTGAGACCCTAGTTTAAAGGGAACCTTACTATCGTGGGTTCGATAACTCGGGGTCACCTTTTGGGGGAAACTATGAGAATTCTTTCTACTCCATTTACGGATCAATAAATGACGCCGGCGGCAGTGCCCATGTAGTAGGACACGGGAAAGGAGGCCGAGAGGAAAGACGTCGGCAGTGGTATCGGTGTAGTAGGACGTTGGAGAGGAGGCCGAGAGGAATGACGCCGGCAACGGTGCCAACGGAGTAGGACGCGAGAGAGAAGGCCGAGAGAAACGACGCCGATGATGGCACCAGTGTAGCAGGAAGCGGGAGAAGAGGCTTGGAGGAACAATTAGAAAGGTGAAGCAGGTTAAAGAGTGTCATTAAAAAGCCCACACATATACATATATGCATTCCGCGAGTAAGGTGTAGATCTACTAGTCTACGATCATCGAAATAGAAAACGTACAACACACGAGTCATATGAAACACCAAGATGAATCTAGTGGTGAAAGAAAATTTCAAACAGTCGCCCGAGTGTGAAGATTTTGTCAAAATCCGTCAAAAACCTTCAAACATTAGCATGCAATTAATGTTTATGGTCCATGGAATTCGGAATCGATTGTCTAAATGGAACCACAATGTTGATGTACATGTTTTTCATATAGAACATATCTCAAATCGAAGTATCCTTGTGTATATCAGAAGAGAAGAAGTTTAAGGGATGATTAGAACATAACGCATGAAAAAACACGTACGCCCATGTGCACAGGGCCACCAGCTGGCATCGAGCACGCGTCGCAAGAACTCTCCACGCCGGCTTCATTGCATCCGTCGGGGCTGGCTCTTTGGAAACACTTGATTTGAGCGTTCCGTCACAAAGTCCAGAGGAGCAAATCCTATACGACGCCTTGAGCCCTAGTTTCTTCATTACTAGTGGTTGGGGCGCCACCTTATAGCGTCGCTTGAGAAAAAGTTGTGCGCATGTTTTTATTAAAAAAAATACATGAAGTCCTAACCTTCATCTGGAAAAATATTTTAAAAAATCCTCACCTTCGTCTAAAAAAATAAGTAAAAACGAAAAGAAAAAAAACACCAATGCAGCATACTAGCGAGCGCCACTTTGCGTAGCCCTTCATTTAAAAAAAATATGAAGTCATCACCTTTCTA
Source organism: Triticum dicoccoides (assembly GCF_002162155.2). Classification (NCBI taxonomy): domain Eukaryota; kingdom Viridiplantae; phylum Streptophyta; class Magnoliopsida; order Poales; family Poaceae; genus Triticum; species Triticum dicoccoides. The sequence continues at coordinate 529,400,671 of NC_041380.1, read as the reverse complement.
AAAAAGAAAAAAAACATTTAAAATATTTCTAACCTCAATCTAAAAATAATGTCCCAAAAGCTTTTTCACTGCGCGCTTCGCGCGATGCTTAATGGATTTAATTTGCAAACGGCTCTGCCCTCTATGTTCTTGATCTAAATGGGCTGGCCCAAACACCCACAGAAAACTCCCATCTCCCGGTTCTAAGAAGCTCCCCAACTGTTTTTTTTTCTTCTATAAAAACTGTTTCTTTTTTTGAATCAGTTTTTGTTTAGTTTTTCCCCTTTTTTGTTTATTTTCTTTAATCTTTATTTTTTTATTTTTTGTCCAAAATGCACGATCTTTTTCAAATGCAATGATTGTTTTTATCAAAATCAATGAACTCTTTTCAAATCAATGAGGTTTTTTCAAATTTGATGTATTTTTCATCGATGAACTTTTCAAATTTGATGAAAATTTTAAAATTTAATGAACTTCTTTTTTCAAAACTGATGAATTATTCTCAAATTTGATGTTGTTTTTCAAATTTTTTTCTTAACTCGATGATTTTGTTTTCAAATTCGATCAATTTTTTGTACTACTTTTAGATATATCAAAACAACAAACACCTTGCAACTCATAAATGCTTTCGGATAGCTTTGCCAGTTTGCTACCATTTAGGCACAAAAGGAGAATGTTGTAGAGATGCTTGAACTACTTGCATCTCACTCCAAATATAAGTGAATGCAATTTGATCTGATGTCTCCTCAGAGATAAATTATCCACCTCTGCATGCATCATTATGATGCAGAGGCCGGGGGTACACCTTCATTTCCAAAAAAAATTATCCACCTCAACTGACATATGGCGGACCATGTGTACGTACAAGTGTAAGGTCACACTGAGTGGCCTTTAAAAATAGAGCAGGGACTAAAACAAATAAAATTGTTGAAGGAGCACAACTCGTCATTCATTACATGTCATCTTCTTAGAAAATCACAGTCATGTCGTAAATACATTGACAATACTTTGGTAGCTGCTGGAACACCATAAATATTGAGAGACAACCCTACAAACAGCCCCGTATAGCCCTGGCCTAGATAAATCGTTAGCTCGACACCGAAAATTGCAACTACAAATTCAAAGCTTTGTCCGTCTCTGGTGCAGCTGCTATATGGACTGATCGGACGCAGAAGTGAGGTCAAATTTAGCCAGCTAATGACTGGCTTAGTGTTAGTGGCATATATACATCTCATATGAGTAGGATGCATTGGGAATATGAATTTAACAGCTATCTTCAGAGCGTCTACAGCGAGTGAGAAGACCACAAGCCTATCAGGCTAAGCAAGTTAATCTTGGCCACAGCACACTCTTTGCCGTCCTGATCAGAGCTAGATATGTGAATAATCAGCCCTTGATGTCCCTGTGGGTGGCTGGGTAGAAGAAGCTTTAGTTGGTCTTTGCTGGGAGAAAAAGGTTTAGTGGGTCGCTTCTTGTCCTGGTTTTCATCAAAACAACTCAACTGCACGAAATCATTGATCAACTTCACGTGAACCGGCCAAGGACATTTTTTTTAGTTAATACAAGGAAATCACCTCTGGACAGTCCCCGCAAAAAAACTGCCCGTAAACAAATAAAACTGCATCCAGCGAGCCTAGGAGAAATTGGTGCAGATAATCAAATAAGTAGGTCCATAGCTTTTAATCTGGCCTGCCAAACGCGGCACACAATTTTGAACAATTACTCTTTGTGGGAGTAACGAAGAACGAGTACTCGTTTGGGAGCCTCGCAAGGGTCATCTGGAGAAGAGCGTGCCACTTGACGTGCTCTCAGCCGCCACCACGTGTCACGTTCCTCCGGTTTTTTTCGCACATGTTTTCGGGTTTTTAGATATCTTTTTTTTGGTTTTCCACCAGTTTTTCTTAGCTTTTGGAAAAAAGTTGAAGAAAAAATATTCTTTTGTCAAAAAACATGTTTTTTTGCTTCCGCGCTCGTAAAAGAAAAATAAATGCATTTTCTTAATTTTTTTACTTTTGCGAGAGGCATGGCCGTTCCTTCAGGAAACGAAAAAAAAATGAGTTTTTCCTTTCGCGATAGGCATGGCCGTGCTTCTCAGAAACGAAAAAAAATATGTTTTTTATTTTTTCTCCTTCCGCGAGAGGCACATATTTGCTTTTGCGAAAGGTGCGGTCGTGCCTCTCGAAAAAGAAAAAGAAATGTGTTTTCTTCCTTCTGTGCGAGGCACAAATTTGCTTCTCGTGGAGGCACGATTTTATTTCTCGCGGAGGCAAATTTTTAGATTTCCGTGAAAGGTGCAGTCGTGCCTCATGGAAACGAATAAAACGTGTTTTTTCCTTCCTCAAAAGGCACGTGTTTACTTCTCGTGGAGGCACGGATGTGCTTACGCGAGAGGCATGACCGCACCTTTCGCAACAAGAGTATAGAGGGGAGAAACATCATAATGATGCATCTATGTTAACAAAGCCCATGATATAGATCACGAGAGAGAGAGAGAGATTAAACACATAGCTACTGGTACAAATCCTCAGCCCCGAGGGTGGACTACTCCCTCCTCATCATGGTGGCCGCGGGGATGAGAAGATGGTCACCGGAGATGATTCCCCCCTCCGGCAGGGTGCCGGAACGGGTCTAGATTAGTTTGCGGTGGCTACAGAGCCTTGCGGCGGGGGAACTTCTGATCTAGGTTAACCCCGAAGGGTTTCAGAATATTTGAGAATTTATAGTGCAAAGAAGGGGTACGGGAGGTTTTGGTCTATAAAAATTCTCCAAAAAGTTTCGCGGTGTTTGGACTCCGTTTGATATTGATTTTTCTGCGATGTGAAAAATAAGCAAAAAAATAGCAACTGACACTTGGCACTGGATCAATAGGTTAGTCCCTTGCTATAAAATGATTGTAAAACATTCAAAAATGATAATATAACAGCATGAATATTTCATAAATTATAGATATGTTGGAGACGTATCAGGAGGCACCCGAGGTGGGCACAACCCACCCAGGCATGCCTTGATGGGTTGTGCTCCCCACGGAGCACCCCCAGGCGCTTCTCCAGCCCATTGGATGTCTTCTGGTCCAAAAAAATCCACAAAAAGTTTCGTTGCGTTTGGACTCTGTTTGGTATTGATTTCATGCAATGTGAAAAAACATGCAGAAAATAACAACTGGCATTTGACACTATATCAACAGGTTAGTACCAGAAAATGATATAAAATGATTATAAAACTTTAAAAATGATAATATAACAGTACGAAACAATAAAAAATTATATATATATTGGAGACCTATCATTGCTCCCTTCCAGAGGTGTTTTAAGCACCGTTCCATGCAGATCAAATCATGTTTACACATAACAAAATTGCCCGAAAACAAATAAAACTGTATAGCGAGCCTAGTTGAAATTGTTGCAGATAAACAAATATGTTGATCCATCTGGCCAGCCAAACGCGTCACACAATTTTGAACAGCTACTCTTCGTGAGAGCAACTAGCGAACAAGTACTCTCAGCCGCCACGCAAGGATCATCTGGGGTGGGCGTGGCGCGCTCTCAGCCGCTGCTACGTGCCGTGATCCCTTTGATTTTTGTTTTCCACACGTATTTTTGGCTTTTTAGATGTTTTTCCCCTTTTTTTGACTTTTCAGTTTTTCATCGGTCTTTCTTAGCTTTTGTACAAAAAACATTTTGGAAAAACATTGTTGCATGAAAAATATGTTTTTTTTGCTTTCGTGAGAGGCACAGCCGTCCTTCTCGTAAACGAAAAAAAATGCATTTTCCTTTTTTTTCACTTTCGCGAGAGGCACGGCCATGCCTCTCGGAAACAAAAAAACACGTTTTTCCTTCCCCGAGAGACACGGTCGTGCCTCTTGGAAACGAATTTTTTTTTTCTTCCATGGGAGGCATGGATTTGCTTCTGCGGGAGGCATGGTCCTGCCTCTTGGAAACGAGAAAAACGTGTTTTTTTCTTCTTTCTTGAGATGCACGGATTTGCTTCTCGTGGAGGCACAATTTTGCTTTTGCGAGAGCCATGGTCGTGCCTCATGAAAACGAAGTTTATTTCTCGTGGAGGAACAGATTTGCTTCCACCAGAGGCACATTGGTGCCTCTTTTCGGAAAGAAAAATAAACATTACATCGGTTCGGTTTTTTCGTGAAGTTTTTTGTCAAAACCTATCTATATGGAATCTAGTTTCTAAGATCTCGACGCGAGAAATAATTGTGAAATTGGTTCGAGATTTGGACGCACGATTTAGAAGATAAAACGTTTTAAATAAACGAATCTAAAAAAAAGAAAAACAGCATATTGCGACAAGTGGCTACAACGAAGCACCCTTAAAATCGCTCAGCACAAGAGCATCATCACGTATAGCTCCGGCGAACTGACTTATATGGGATGCTATACGGGACAACCCAAAATAACCTACCCGAGCACATACCACAAACGAGGTCCACCCCGTGAATTTTTTAGAGGAGGCTCGCAAACCGAAGCCAAATCCGCCATATATGTGAGCACCGAAGGGATTTAGGGTTCCCGTCCCACAAATCCTTCGCCACCATCCGTCGCAATTCTCCCCCTTCGGCGTCAAATCTGCTCGGCTCCAGCAACGTATTCCATCCCATTTCTTCGTCCTTTCTCGCCGGAAATGTCGTCCGTGGGCTCTGCAGTGGAGGTGGTGGTGGTTTTGGCTGCCACGGTGGCTTCAGGTTCACCGGCTACAAGTGCCTCCACGACGACGAGGCCGGTGGCTCCGGCCTCTGCCCTCCCATGTCGGAGAGGCAAAGGGAGGCGGCGCGCAAGCGCGACGTGAAGTCCCGCAGTGCCAGAGCGAGGTCGTGGGCGTGGAAGACCTTCATGCGCCGTAGCCGACTCTTCGACCCGAAGATCCAACGGCGGCGCGCGGTCGAGCGGGCATGGTCTGTGGCAAGTGTCGGCCCCGGTGCCGGAGATGCGGCTGCAGCTGCGCAGCAGTCGACGCTTTAGGAGGAGTACTAGCTCCAAACCTGGCTTTTCCGGTTCGTTGATCCACAATACACTGCACAGAGGCGACCGTTGCCCGCCGAGGTCATCTCCAGCGATGAGGGCGACGACAACAGCTCCGGCGACAGCAAGTTCATCTAGCTAGTTTAATCTATGTCTATCTAGTCTGTGTGTACGTTTGTATGAACTTTGGCGAACTATGTGACGTGAACTATCTAGTTTATCTAAATTTAAATTTATAGTATGTTTATACCGGATCTGTTCTGTACGAGCTTGGGTGTTCCCGTAAATTGATTTTATGGGACACTTCTTCTTCGGTACAACCCCCCTGGACACATCAACGGTCCAGATTAAAAGATACCCTTTCGTGAGAATAAGTGAGTAGGGGTAGGATGGGAAATCTAGGTGGGGGAGGCGTACCGCGACGTAGCGAGGCGCGTGTCCGTACGGCCCGATGTACGCCCGTACGTGGGCGGTGTACGCCGCGTGAGGAGGAGGAGGGGCCCACACATACTAAACCCTAATCCATTAATTCGGCGCGGATTAGGCGAATTCATTAACGCCGGCGCAGTGAGACGTCCCATCGCCGGCGTCAGTCCACGGGCGGCGCGGATTCACACGCCACCGCCTGCCGCGCGTCTACGCACGCCACCGCTTGACCGCCCGCGCACGCCGCCCCCTCGCGTACCAGGCATTAATCGCCGGCGCCGATTCACACGCCGCCGTCTGCCATTCTGCACCCTTGACCGCCCGCTCGGCTGCCCCCCGGCATTGATCGCCGGCACCCCACCACTACTAGGGAAAAGCCTACCAGCAGCGAGGGTTTTGGGCCTCTCAGTAGCGCGGGCACCGGCGCTACTAATAAGGCGCTACAGCTAACGTATAGCAGTAGCGCCGGTTGTCCCACGCTACTGCTATACATGAATAGCTATAGCGCTCTTTGGGAAAGGGCGCTACTGATATTATCTGCAGCGCTGTTTGCTGGGATGCGCTACTGACAATGCGGCGCTACTGCTAAATTTCCCCCTCGCTACTACTAGTTTATTTATTAGTTTTTTTCCTGTATATTTGTTTTGTATTTGTTTTGTATTTGAATAGGCTTTATACAATAATCTTTAGCATACCATACACATACAAATGTAATCATAGCATATACATACAATTAGTCTCATCAAATCATGTCATCATCATAATCATCATCCAACACAAAGTGGTCTCTCGTCATCATCTCGAAAATAGCGATACAAGTCTCAAATGATATGCAAATACATCGTCATCCATCTAAACAATGATATACGCGAGAAGAGCTATCACTTTGAGAACATGAGTTCGTATCCCTCTTTCGCATTAGCGTGAACCTCTAAACTAACTACTGCCTGTCGCTCGGAAACTGGAAGGGCCTGACACTCCGGCCACTTGTCGTATATATACTCCTGGCATAGCACTTCTTCGCCATCTATGATCTATGCACCTGCATCATCACATGAGTCGATGATATGCAACATATATAGTTGAGCAACAGAAAGAGACAGACTTGGCAAAAATAAAAACAACATATTATAAGCATAAATAACAAAGTTCATCATACCCCAAAATGCCCTAACTAGAGTGATTTTCGCTAGTCGAGGAGGAGGACGGTTTAATTACATCACAAATAAAGTTTTACCGTGCATAACTCAAAGTTTTGTCATACAGAAAGTATGGACTATACGGACACATTGTCATATATCGACAATCACTCCAACATGTCGTTCCATCCATCCAAGTCAGGGAGATAGTCCCCGAGCCTAGTGAAAGGCTTCAGGTCGAGACGCTGAGAGGCTATCCATGTTCGGACGTCTTCCCGTGACATTTGTCCTTCTCCGTAGAACATCCCTGTTTTTCCGACGACCTCCTTCATGATGATTTGGGAAAGTTCACGCTGGATGTTATAGAACTCAGCTCGACGTCGATGATCCTCGATATCTCCTATGTCCTTTGCCCATTGCAGAATATGGGCATCGCCGGATCTAGGTGACATGCGAAGGTTCTGGTGATCCCGTATGTACTCCAGCATGTGGTGTAGGACATAGAATCCATCATTAAGAGAATCGTTCGGTTGCTGGATGCAGTAGAAGTCGGTCTTATGGCCGAAGGCGACCCTGCCGCCCCTTCTCTTCTTGTCCCTGACCTCTCCACCCCTTGCTTGGTAGTAAAACATAGCACTGTCGAGAACATCCTTGATGTGGGTGTAATCCTTTTTGTGAATGTTCTTCGATGAGTCCAAGTAAAGAGCGTGGGAGAATCGGGGGTAGAGGATGATAAGGACGGCGCGCCCGCCGCTGCGCAAAATAAGTCCTCAAATTAATTAGCCTCCACCATGCAAATGAATGATTGAAATCGAAGGAAGGATAGCAGCGCGGATGACTTACACGGGATGATAAGGCACGAGAATCGCCCCCTTGTCCTTATTGGTGAGCATGAAACTGATGATGTAATCCCTCGCGTATTCACGGTGATTTGCGCAGACTCCTAAGAAGCCCTCGTGCATGTAGTACGGGTCAGCGACACAGATATGAGATATCTGCTCAACCCCGATGATGTAGTTCATGTGCAAGGCATAAAGGCGGACAAACGTAAAATCCAGCTTCTTCACGTGAAACATGTTGAATATGTAATCGAATCGGAGGAAGAACTTATCCGCAGGGAAGCTGTCGACGTACGACATTTGCCGCGGAACGTTAACCACGTAGAGTGGGTATCCTGGATCTTTCGAGGCGATGAGGTCTTTCTCTACCCGCAGCACATCGTCATGAAGTTTCTTTAGATCGCCGAATCTGGCCCGTAGCGCTGTTGCAGGTAGGATTGGTTGACCGGGGATATGCCATTTATCCGCACCGGGGATATCTATACGGCCCTGAAGCCGAGGCTGCTGAGGCGGCTGGATCATAGAAACAACTTTTTTGCCTTTCCTCGCTCTCTTCCTAAACTTCTTTACTACCGGAAGGTCGTCCATAATATGTTGAGACGGCAATTCAGGCACCGACTCATGGTGCTCAAACCCTGAGGAGGCGCCAGTATAGACATACTGTTCAGCAGCGCCATCGTCGTCCTCATCCTCATCCATGGCGACGTCATCAGCGACTAATGGAGCCTCCTCCTTACCCCGTCCGCTATCACCCAACCCGACACCCGATGATAATTGGGTAGGTGGGGTGTTGATGTTCATACCTTGCTGAGGCTACGTGCTCGTGGGTGTGCTCTCGGCCGCCTCCAGACGAAGCACACTCTTTGGCCACAACAGGATCCACCCAGCATTGCAACAATCACCAAGCCGCCGCAGTGTCTCGTCGTCATCCCCCAGTAGTACTACAGGAGGCAAATTTTCGTGGCCCGGTTTGACACTGGCCACGGAAACCTTGAAGACATTCGGGGGGATCGGCCGGCTGTGGAACAATGGTTCCTTCGGCTCCATTATCGTCGCCTTTCCCACGTCCACCTTCTGGTCGCCGATGGTGTACAATATGGTGCATGGGGTTTCGTCGGCCTACAAAGAAAAGTCTGCGACGTGAGACATCCAAAAGGCAACGAAAACAGGATATTATACATTTATATTGAAGGGGGCCGGTGTGACAGATACCGTGAGGGCGTCGAGCTCAGCCAAAGACGAAGCACCGCCTAGCACGTCCGGTGCGGGAGCCGGTGCGGGAGCAGGTGCAGCTGCAGGTGCTGGTGCAACGCTAGTCGAGCTGCTCCCCGCCAAGAAGTCAGCAAGGGAAAAGTCCGTTGCATCTTTTTTTGGATTTTGCCTGGTCCAATTGAAAACGGTCGGAACCAAGGTAGTAGAAATATCTAAAGCCACCTATTTTGCGGCAGCTACCGCTGTTGCGACTGTCTCAGTTGATTTCTTCTCAACCGCAATCTCAACCCTCTTGTCGATGTTTTCTTCATTTAACCTCTGTCTTTCCTTTCTCTCCTCTGTGGTCTCACGGTAGTACTTCTTTCACGTGGCGCCGTCTTTGACACTGTGCACGCGTCCATACGACGGTCGAGTATCCACCGGTTGTTGTTTCAATATGTTCAACACCCGGTTGAATGGAGTGTCCCACTTGGGCCTCGCCAATGCCTCAGACGGCGAGTCGCTTTCAGCCGCAATCCTATGCTGCTCTCTCTGCAAAAGGCACAACGATCGTTTACAAATATGACTAACGTGTGCAGTCGAATTGATCAGAAACTAAAATTACCAGCAGTCTCATGAACTCCGTAATGACCGGTGTTGTCTCGTAAACCTTTTTCACTGGGTCCCAACGGTGTTGGGCCCTGAGGACGTCACACTCCTGCGGGACGGTGAACTCCGCCAAGGGGTCTGGGATGCCCAGACTCGCGGCTTCCGCGTCCTCCTTGGCCCATTTGGACCTCTTTCCGCCGTAACCACGGCTTCCGAGGTGGTGGCTCCCAATGTTCCTCTCTTGAAGCCCCTTCATGTACTTAGACTTCTTTTGGCATCTTCGGCCTCGCAAGCCTCCTTGAATATTTGAAACTGCTCTTCCGTGATTGTTGGATTATCCTTTAAAATCTCGGAGTAGGGTTCCTTCTTGTCGATGATCCTTGCTTTCACTCTATCTTTCCAGGCGGCCAACGCGTCGCTAAACTTGGTCATGGCGTGTTTGTTTATCTTCTTCATTGCCGGGTCCTCATCTGGATCTTTATAATCCTTCTCATTCCGGCCCAGGAACAAGAATATCTGGTGAAACTTCTTTAGGAGGGAGCTCCTCATATTTTCTATCTTTTGTAGTTTCTCATCGTTGATGGTGGCGGTTGTCCGTACGATGCAGCCTATTTGATTGTCGTAGCATCGACGCGCTTCCTCGGGCGCTGTTGGCTCAAAATTGCCGTCGTCCACCTCCGTGACCACCACTCGAGTAGTCCTGAGTTTGTTAGGAACTCGTTGCCTCTTTGCTTTCGGTTCTACACCGGCTCCGCTCCCCGAGGCAGCGCCGGTCTCAGTCTCAGCGCCGGTCTCGATGCCGGTCTGAGTCTGAGCGCCGGTCTTAGTCTCAGCACCGGTTTGTGTGTCGGTCTCAGTTCCCGATGCCACCGGTGGGCCCAGCAATAACATCGGTTGATCATAGGTAAGGCTAAAAAATTCATCTGCCGCCCGGTAGGCGTCGTCGCAATCACCAGAACCATGTCCTTCATCGTTGCTAGCCATGTTTCCTATGATTAAATCTAGTCAATTAATTCTAGACCTAATAAAATGAATAATGACATAAAAAGGCCTATTGTTTTGCAGGAATGTTGGCTCCTTCCTGGTGCGGCAAATCACGGGCACTCGATATGTCCTAGTTTGTAGCACAAGTCATGCCGAAATTCACGGAAAATTTCGGCATGAGCTTTGCTAAAAAGTGGACAAATCGAGAACCTGAAATTTGCCAGAAAAGAAATGAATCAACATTCCGGCAAAACATAGGCCACTAAGCATCATTCCCTGCAAACAGTGTCCAAATATACACGAGCAACCACATGTGCAAATAGTGTAGAAGAAAATTCATTTAACTACTAATAGAACAAAATTCAGTTAACTTTAGTGCTCTATAATGATGAAAGGAAAAAAAATTCAGTTAACTACTAATTTCATTCATTTAGGTTATTCATTTAACATCACCTAATTAACCTACTGTACCAATACTACTAGCAGCACTACTAACCTAATTAACCTAGCAAAACTCTAGTGCCCTAACAGAAAAACATCTAATTAACATCTACTAGTACCACTATTGCCCTAACCTAATTAACATCTACTAGTATCACTATATACTATACAAGCAGCATCTACCCTAATTAAACCATACTGCCTAACTAACTTATGTTGTAAACCAATTTTTTTGCTCTAAACTAATTTTTGCTCTAACATCTACTACTTAACATCCTTTGCCCTAAACTAAATTTTTTGCTATAAACAAACTTTTGCTCTACTAATTTTTTCTCTAGAATGCAGAGAGAGATGAGTGGGGGGAGGGGTGGGGGACTTACAGAGAGGGGAGAGACGGTGGCGGGGAGGTGCTCGGTGATGGAGGCAGGGGCGGAGAGGGCGGGCTCGGGCACGGGCAACGGCGGTCCTGGGCGGGCTCGGGCGGCGATGAGGTGGAGGGCGCCGACGGTGATGTCTCGGGCGGCGGCGGTGAGGCTGAGGGCGGCCTCGGGCGGCGGCGGTGAGGATGACGGCGGCCTCGGGGGGAGACGGTGAGGTTGCGGGCGTCCACGCCGGCAGGAGACGGCGGCGAAGTGGGGCGACAGCGAATTGGGGAGACGGCGGCGAGGGCGAGGGATTTGGGGAAGAAGTGGTGGCCGGGGGGCCGGGGGGAAACCGCTGTTTAAGTGAAACGTAACGGTAGCGCGTTTCCGAAAACACGCTATAGCTAAGTTAGCTATAGCGCGTTTCCTGAAACCCGCTACTGCTATTACTTTCTCCTTTTTTCCGTTTTTTTATTTTTCTTTACATTTTATTTTTTCCTTTCTCCTTTTTCTATTTCTTCCATTTTCATTTACTTTTCTACTTGTTTTTCACTTTATTTTATTTCCGGTAGCAGCAGCGCCTTACACGTAAGCGCGCTACAGCTAAGGAGAGTAGCAGTAGCACTGGGCCAGTATACGCGCTGCTGCTAGGTTGGGCTAGCCATGCGCGCCCAGTTCAAACATAGCAGCAGCGCTTTTCGCTAGTACGCGCTACTGCAAAAGTCATAGCAGTAGCACGGTTTATTTACGCGCGCTGCTACTAAGTAGCAATAGCGTTTGATTTTGTACAGCGCTACTGGTAAGATTCTGTGTATAGGCTTTTCCCTAGTAGTGCACCCACCCACCACTACGCTTTATAGAGAGCGCCTCGCGCCCTCCGTCGGCTCGTACACCACCCTCGCCTCGCCTCTCCTTCTCCCCCTGTCGCCGGCGTCGCCCTCTTGCGCCCTTCCCCCCTTGCGCGCCTGTGACGTCCCCGATTCAATCGTACACTAATCATACACGCAAACGTGTACGATCAAGATCAGGAACTCATGGGAAGATATCATAACACAACTCTAAAATAAAATAAGTCATACAAGCATCATATTACAAGCCAGGGGCCCCGAGGGCTCGAATACAAGAGCTCGATCATAGACGAGTCAGCAGAAGCAACAGTATCTGAGTACAGACATAAGTGAAACAAGTTTGCCTTAAGAAGGCTAGCACAAACTGGGATACAGATCGAAAGAGGCGCAGGCCTCCTGCCTGGGATCCTCCTAAACTACTCCTGGTCGCCGTCATCGGGCTGCACGTAGTAGTAGGCACCTCCGGTGTAGTAGGAGTCATCGTCAACGGTGGCGTCTGGATCCTGGGCTCCAACATCTGGTTGCGACAACCAGGTAGAAGTGATAGGGGAAAAGAAGGAGAAAGCAACCGTGGGTACTCATCCAAAGTACTCGCAAGCAAGGAACTACACTACATATGCATGGGTATATGTGTAAAGGGCCATATCGATGGACTGAACTGCAGAATGCCAGAATAAGAGGGGGATAACTAATCCTATCGAAGACTACGCTTCTGGCAGCCTCTGTCTTGCAGCATGTAGAAGAGAGTAGACTAAAGTCCTCCAAGTAACATCGCATAGCATAATCCTAACCGACGATCCTCCCCTCGTCGCCCTGTGAGAGAGCGATCACCGGTTGTATCTGGCACTTGGAAGGGTGTGTTTTATTAAGTATCCGGTTCTAGTTGTCATAAGGTCAAGGTACAACTCCAAGTCGTCCTGTTACCGAAGATCACGGCTATTCGAATAGATTAACTTCCCTGCAGGGGTGCACCACATAACCCAACATGCTCGATCCCATTTGGCCAGACACACTTTCTTGGGTCATGCCCGGCCTCGGAAGATCAACACGTCGCAGCCCTACCTAGGCACAACAGAGAGGTCAGCACGCCGGTCTAAATCCTATGGCGCAGAGGTCTGGGCCCATCGCCCATTGCACACCTGCACGTTGCGAGGGCGGCCGGAAGCAGACCTAGCCTAGCAGGCGTTCCAGTCCAATCCGGCGCGCGCCGCTCAGTCGCTGACGTCATGAAGGCTTCGGCTGATACCACGACGTCAAGTGCCCATAACTATCCCCGCGTAGATGGTTAGTGCGTATAGGCCAGTAGCCAGACTCAGATTAAATACCAAGATCTTGTTTAACGTGTTAAGTATCTGCGAACACCGACCAGGGCCAGGCCCACCTCTCTCCTAGGTGGTCTCAACCTGCCCTGTCGCTCCGCCACAAAGTAACAGTCGGGGGCCATCGGGAAACCAGGCCCACCTCTACCGGGATGGAGCCACCTGCCCCTTCAGCCCCCATCTCCGAATAGTATCATAAGTAATGTAATTGTGTAAAGTATTTAGTATATGCCCGTGATCACCTCCCGAAGTGATCACGGACCAGTAGTATAGCATGGCAGACGGACAAGAGTGTAGGGCCACTGATAGAACACTAGCATCCTATACTAAACAGTAGGATAGCAGGTAATGGTAACAACAGTAGTAGCAAGGACAGGCTATGCATCAGCATAGGAACAACGGAAAGCAGTAACATGCTACGCTACTCTAATGCAAACAATATAGAGAAGAGTAGGCGATATCTGGTGATCAAAGGGGGGCTTGCCTGGTTGCTCAGACAAGGAGGGGTCGTCGGTGACATAGTCGACCACAGGGGCATCAGCATCGTCACGGGGTCTACCGGAAAGAAGTAACGGAGGGGGAACACAATAAACAACAGAGCAATCAAAGTATAACATGGCAATGCGCGGTGCTAGAGGTGACCTGACGCGGTAGTAAGTGATACTGGTGAAGGGGGAAACATCCGGGAAAGTATTCCCGGTGTTTCGCGTTTTCAGGCAGGGGAGCCGGAGGGGGAAAGTTGCGAGTTTGATATGTTAGGGGTGCGTGGCGGATGAACGGGCTGCGTATCCGGGTTCGTCTCGTCGTTCTGAGCAACTTTCATGTACAAAGTTTTTCCATCCAAGCTACGGTTTATTTTCTATTAATTTTAAAAGATTTTAAATCATTTTAGGATTTATTTAATTATTTTAATTCGAAAATTAGAGGTTAAATGCTATGGATACACATAAGTGTACCCAGAGGTGTACACATGGGGCTGACTGGTGGGGACAGGGGGCTGACTCAACAGCCCAGTCAACAGTCAAAGTTTGACTAGTCAACCTGACAGATGGGGTTCGTTGACTGGGTCAACTACACAGTCAGCAGTCAACAGTCCTGTTGACTTAGTCAAACTTAAGTGTGGGTCCCACTGTCATTGACTGTTAACTAACTAACTATGTTAATTAGGTTAACTAGTGTTTAGGTTAAACTAAAAAGAATTAATTAAGTTAATTAATTACTAAATTAATTAATTAATAATTATTTTTATTATATATTTATTTTTAATATATATATTTTTAAATTCTTCTTTTTTTATAACATTCCAGGGGCTGGGCCCCACATGTCAATGGCCCAGAGGCCTAGCGGTTTTGGGCGCTGGTTGCAGGCATAGCCCGAACGGGCGCACGCCCAGGGGCGGGCAAAACCGACCGGCGGCGAGCGGGCGCAAGGGCAGCGGTGGCTGGAGCGATGGCGGGCAGGGGGCCTCGGTGGTCGGGACGTGCGGGCATGCGGGTGCGGGCGAAGCCGCAGCCCGCCTGGTAGCAAGGTGAGGCCGGAGCGGGGTTTGCTCGGCGCGGCCGGTGCAGCCGGCCGACGCGGGCGCGGCCGAGCCGTGGTCAGCGGCAGGAGGCAGGGGGCCAGTGCGGGGAGGGGGGCG
>NC_041380.1:529372653-529385313 GCF_002162155.2 Triticum dicoccoides | reverse complement strand
CGAGGAGCGAGGGGGGAGTGGGGGTTTCGTCCCCGATCCAATCTGGATCGGGAGAGGGGTGGGAACGACGTGGGGGGAGTGCGGGTGGTTGGGTTAGGGTTTGAGCAGGGGTGGGGGTTATGGGACTGAGGGGTGTGGCCGGTTGGGCCGGTGGCCGAACGGGCCGGCCTGCTGGGCCGAAGCCCAGTGGGGGGGGGCCTTTCTCTCTTTTCCTTTTTTTTCCTTTTGTTTGTTTTCTGTTTTCTTTTATTATTTCTTTCTTTCTTTCTTTATTTTAGTTGCATTTTAATTTAGTAAAATATACACTTAGTATCTAACTTAGTATTTCAACTTAGTCCATAGTCACAAAAAAATCTAGACCCCAAATAACTTAGTTTGACATTTTATTAATTATAAAAGGTATTTAATTATTCGTTTTGCTACTGTTTTATTTATCTCATAGTATTTAAACATTTTATAAATGTGCGGTTTTCCCATCATAATTATCTATGCAATATTTGGTTCACTCCGAACATTTTAGTTTTAATATTTGAAAACTTTTATCGTTTGCCTGATTTTGAATTTGAATTTGAATCGGATTCGAACTAACTCGAGATTAGCAACTATAATTGAGGTGACGTGGCATCATTGGCAGAGGAGCACTGTAGCTTAATTACCCGGGCGTCACAATTCTCCTCCACTACAAAAAATCTTGTCCCGAGATTTAAGAGGGGAAGTGCGGGGAAGGGATTAGGTTGCTAAATTCTAACGGGTCTTGTTGGTCTTGGTTACTCTTCTCGAGGAGGTCGATCCATTACATTGTTGTCTTCACTTCTCTGCTTTAGGTCATCATGGTGATGTCGTCCTTTTCTCGGGAACTCCAACGTACTTACGAATAGGTAAGGGGAAGCTCGGCTACGATAGAATGCTTATGAGGGAAACAATCTGGGGGTTAACCCATGAATGAGCATAAGATTATCTCTCGAGTTGAACATATCGAATACATCAAGAGTAAGGTACAAAGGTACAATAAGAGGTTCCAAGTGGATAGATAGTTGCTCGAAGTATGAACCAGAGTGAGAAAGGGTTTCAGAGCAGCGAGAGTAAGTATTGCGTCTGATACCAGAATAGAGCACTAGGAAGGTGGCCCGTGAATTAAATACGAAGCCAAGCGCGAGGAATAACTTCGACAACAGGGTGTATAGGAGAGTCAGGTTTCGATCCTGTGGAACTATGGGTTATGGGCCCACCATGTGGGTTAAAACTAGGAAGGTCGTTGACATCTTGCATGGTCATGTAGGCAAGGCATGTCAGAGGTTAGTCTGTCGGTTATGTCGACAACAACATTGGTACCAAGGGCGAGGGACGAAGAGAACCATTTTCCTGCTCGTTGAAAGAGGCGGACCATTAGGCAAAGTTTCTCGTCCATCGGTGGTTACCGGAATGTCAACAACAATAGTAACAGGGTCTTACTGACAGAGTTGTACACTGAGGTGCTTATAAAAGCAGTGACGTATTACTGCTTAGATCATATAAACCTCAAGAAGTTTAAACAGAACAATGGAAAGGAGAATGTGATTATCAGATTAAACAGAACAATGGAAAGGAAAATGTGTTTAAACACATATTTCGGGGGTATATCCTTCCCAAGAACAAGCAGAGTATGATATCCAAGCCCGGATATTAAGTAGAAAAGCCTCTAGGTAAGGGGAGAGAAATTTCATGACATTATCCATATAGCATTGTTTGGATAATTGAGCAAGAAACAATTAGCATTGGGCTTCAAATGTTCTTGTTGATGAAGAGAGTACCATAGACATGCTTTGAGATAGCATTGACATGGTCTTCAATCAAAGGTCGAACTTTGGATATACAAAGGATTCACCAGGAACAATTTATAAAGAAAGTCATTCCATTTCCTCGTGGAAGAATGGTTATCCTTGCTAAAAAGGAAACTAAAACATTAGGTACTCCGGTGAGGTGTTCTAGGCATGACATCACCTTACCGAGTCATATAAGGACCAATGTTATGACTCTTGAAAAATGTTCCAACCATCATATATGACCGAGGTTCAGATCCGATTGGTGTCAGGATACCTCAGACATTAGGATGCCTGAGAAGAAAAAGGTCCAACATAATTTTGACGAGATGACCATGTAAGATTCTCGGGGAAATGAACTATGGAAGCGAGTTCCAAAACAAGAGTTCATCATTAAACCAAGAAGAGGATGAGGAGGTAGCTGATGAACTCAGTGACAATTCATTGATATCTCCAAAAGATGGATTTCCACGATTATGTGAACAAGGAGATAACATTTTCAGATCAAATAATATAATGAAGTATGCTCGAGGAAAACATACACAATTAAACATTGGTTGAAAGGTTTGCCCGAATTATGGGTTGGGTTGCACGACCAATGTCAGAATGGTGATTCAATAATCAATAGTCTAAGAATGAACGGATATGGCAAGAAGTATCACTTGTACCAAGAATGCATAAGAGGTGGTGAAATTCCCACAACATTCTTGACATAAAAGGTGCAATATCCAAGGTAAAGAAGAACAATGCTGGGTAGCAAGGAACTCAAGGTATAACACAAAACACGAACAAGTTTGTGTCGAACGGAAGGCAATAAAGTGGTAGATGATAAAACAAATCATCAAGGGCAAGGATGGTATTTCTCATCATGAATTCGATATAAATCTTGGAAGAGCTCAGGATGTTGCTGATGACCACGACACATTTGTCGAGAGATTTCATGAAGATGTAATCGGTCAGCAATGACATCAAGTCAAATGATGATGCAGCAGAAGTCAAATAATACTTGAAGAAGAACTCATAAGAAGTTAAGCAGTTCCATGATAATCTTGAGATACCAGAGGGGGTAATACTTGATGATAGATCATAGTAGAGGTTGGACTGGGGTATTGCTCTACAGAAGACAAGCGCTTAAACTTGCACGCGAAATGGTATTTAAAGGAAAACATGGTCAGAACCATGATTGCAAAAGGCCAGATCCCGGATATAAGATGAACTCATACCAAAGGAATAATTTAATTTAAGAGAAGCTTTAATGATAAGATCTACATCGTGTCCATGGGCATGAACACAAAGTTCAAGGTCGACTCCCACTTCTCCAATGCATAACCTTTCATTCACTTCTCACTTTCAAAGAAGTTGTAGTGTTTGAAATTTTATCTGGCAAAATACCAGAAGTGTATGACTCGTGAAAACTTTCGAGTTCACACAGTTTAGAGAAGGCATATGTTCAACCCATAGGGGCTTCTTAGAAACATATACCACAAGTTTCAAGAGTAAATATCACAAGCTCGAAAGTAGAGAAAGGTTGAGAAAGTAGATGATACCATTTGCCAAAGGCATTATGTATCCGAGGGAAGGCTCACAAGGTTATTGAATATGAAGGACGCTGTCGGATAAAATCCATTAAAGGATCTGCCGGTCCATAACAGAGCTGACGTGAGCACCGGCACACAACCAGAGGAAGTAACAATGCAAAGGCATTGGATTATGGAAACAACTGACTAATCCAGAGCTCAAATGCAAAGGAATTATGATTTTCAAATCAAGGGATCAGAAGCAATGTTCTGATTAGGGATGGATAAGTTGAATAGCCTTAGGGGTACAATCGACGGCAATTGGATTTGTTGAGAACCAGCTCATGTTTAAAATGACGTCTGAGCTGGAAAGATAATTTAGAAGGATCAACTGATGATTGCGTGCATTCGCACTCATGTTGAATCAAAGGGATCAAAATGACGGTGTCTAAGGATACTAACGAATATTGTCAGACATATGGAAAGCATCCATCATGCAAACAGACAAGTATTGCAGAGCAATAAGCTACTAAGGATTTTTTGGAGGATCGAATAGTATTTCGATAACCATTGTGAAACACATGAACAACTGGGGGATGAGCAGATACTTGATAAGTGTGAGAATTATCCGTAGGGGTATTCAGGTGACAAAGAACAGCAAGGCAGTAAGCTCAAAGGATTATCGAAACAACGACGAGTATTTCGGGGTATCTTGTAATAACAAGACCAACTGGGAATAAAAGTAAGAACGACGAGTGTAAGTATTTATCCATAGGGATTTTTCAGTGGTAGGGAATTGCAAAAGCAATGGCACAAAGTTTCAGGAGAACATCAGAGAGTATTATCAGAATCTTCTGTTGAAGCAGCCGATCATCTATAATGAAGGGCTCTCCGGGAGAAAGTGATAACGAGATCCTAATGTTAGATTTAGCAAAATTCATTTAACCTGAATAGAAGAGAGTTCAGAGTCCCAGAGTAAGGATCGAGGAGTAAAAGATCCTAATACCACCCAGAGGGCGACGTGGGCCCGTAAGCCGCACAGCCATGTTAGTAAAAGTTTTTCAATGACTAGACTCGACTTCGGCCAAGGAGTTGGAAAGGGGGATTCCTACAGGCAGTCGGCTCTGATACCAACTTGTGACGTCCCAGATTCAATCCATTGGTAGAAAAAGGGCCTATAGTCCCGGTTCGTAAGGGCCTTTAGTCCCGGTTCCTGAACCGGGACTAAAGTGTCGGTACTAATGCCCCGACCCTTTAGTCCCGGTTCAATCCAGAACCGGGACTGATGGGCCTCCACGTGGGCAGTGCGTAGAGCCCAGTCAGGAGACCCTTTGGTCCCGGTTAGTGGCACCAACCGGGACCAATAGGCATCCACGCGTCAGCATTTCTGTGGCTGGGGTTTTTGTTTTTTTGAAGGGGGGGGGGTTGGGGGTTTTGGGGGGTTAGTTTAGGTGTTTCATATATTGTGTTAGCTAGTTTTAATTAATATAGAGAAGTGTCCTCTCTTACATCCGTGCTTGGTCGATGCTACGTACTATACATACGTATAGAGAGGACTAGACACGCTAGTTAGCTAGTAAGCAAACGAAGGAAACAGAAGATCGTCATGAACATATATGCATACAGAGAGCAGTGATATCGACCACCTCTCCTTCTCCGAGAGATTGGTCGAACAACAAGTTCTCGTATATCTATCCGACACTACCGGCTACATATATACAATAATTATCTCTTACAAATATAATCATACAGACTCATGGTCCACATAGTATTCTCCGTCTTCAGCGATCACTTGGTCAAGAAAGAATGCCGACAATTCCTCTTGAATTGCTCGCATGCGAGCTGGTGCTAGGAGTTCATCCCGCTTCCGAAACATCTAATTTGAAGAAGGGGGTCAATACATATATATATGAATGAATGAAACTCAATATAAATGATGGTAATAAAATAAAATTGTGAATGTTGTTATTTACGTACTTCATATTGTTCGTCAGGGTACCCGCCCCGCTCACAGGTCATGTGGCGGATGGACTCGCAGACGTAGTATCCACAGAAATCATTCCCTTGTTCCTGCCACAACCACTTTACAAGAAACAGAGGTCAATCAAACTGATAAGCAAGAATGCTAAATGGTATTGATGAAACTAGCGCTTGAATCACTAGGAGATGCGCGGAACATGGTACTATAGTACTTACTTTCGGGTGTCTAAATTCCAGCTCCTTCGGCAGTCCCGGAACTTTTCTGGTGAATTTTCTCCAAACCCTGCAGAACAAAGAAAACAATTACTTGATATCAGGAAATGAACAAAGTTGCTGATATGGTGCATAATGATCGAATTAACTTACTTCTTGAGGATTTCAGTCATGTCTGCATACTCCTGGGGATCTTTTCGTTTAGAGTCCAAGACGGTTACTACTCCCTGCTCAAGCCTAATCTCTAGGAGAATATAGTGGAAACTGCACACGCATGCATAACTCATCAATTACATTACTATAACCTGGACTAATATATAAGGGAAACCGAATATGCACAAGACAGTAACACTCACTTGAAGTTGTAAGGAAAGAGTATTATATCTTTATTTTCATTTTTTTGAATGATCGTAGCAAGTTGGCCTCGGTATCTCCAGGATGATGTTCAACCTCAGTTGCATCTATGAGATATGTGCTAACGAACCCAATATCATCGATTTGTCTTTTCTTCAATTCAGCAATCTTCATTCTGCATAATATAGTGAGGATAATTCTAAATACATGCAATGAAAGAGATGAGCTATATAGAGAGACTTAATGATAGAAGTAGTAGTACTTACAGACAGTAGCAGGTGATCGTTGTTTTATCGAGGGCCAATTGATTGAAAAACTGAGAGAACTCCTCAAATGGAATAGGCAACAGTTCAATTCCAACGAGGTCATGCTCCGGTTTAACTCTCGCATACAAAGTACTCCTCCCCCCAGACTCTCTGCAGATTTTCAAGTACCAATCATGTAATCTTCGCATCATCGTTGTTAAAGATTTTTCATCTTTGACAAGAGGCTTCCCGTACTCGTATCTGTGTATCTGCACCTCCATGGTATCATAATGTACATCGTCGGGCAGGTAATCGTCAACATTGCCATAACCGGGCACCATCCTCGGATCAACGATGTCGCTAGGCACCTTGAGGGGGGGCACAATTGCTTCGCTTGTTCGCCGAGCTGGGCAATTTGTTTCCCAGTTGCTCATCGTTCTTTCAGCCTTTGATCACTGACTGTACTTCCCAACCGCTCCACTTCGGCCCATGTCTTTGCAATAATGCGCTCATAGTTGCCTTTCAGCGGAGACTTGGGTGGTTTTGCCAGGGCAGCCAGAGTGCGCTTCACTTTCACCGGATCTACCTTCTCCTCTGGAGGTGGATGTCTCTTTGCTTTCAACAATTGAAACCAGTCATCCACTTCGGTTCGCGCGATCTTCACGTTCTCCTCTGGGGTCCTCTCGTATGGCAACTTCTCTGGAGTCTTCAGAGAAGGACCGAATCTGTATGTCCTCCCGCCTCTGGTTGTACTGCTAGACACCGACCGAGCAGACAGAGCGGTTGTCTTCTTTACTTGCTTACGAGGCGGAGGAGAAGGACTACGACGCGCTGGAGCAGCTGGAGCGGCGACAGGTCTCTTCCGCCCTTGCTGACGAGGCGGAGAAGGAGGAGGTTGGCTGCTCGGGCGCGTCGGCGCAGGCGGAGAAGGAGGCGGAGTGCCGCCACGCGCCGAAGAAGGAGCCGGCCGAGGGTCCTGATCGTCACTCGCCGGAGGAGGAGGCGGTGGAGGAGGCGGAGTGCCCTGACTCGCCGGAGGAGGAGGAGGAGGCGGAGGCGTCCAGTTCGGAAGGTTGATGAGCTCCTTCCGCCATAGGCATGGAGTCTTCAGAGCAGACCCCAGCCGAGTCTCCCCTTCACCGGTAGGGTGGTCAAGCTGGAGGTCCTCAAATCCCTCCGTTATTTCATCCACCATCACCCTAGCATATCCTTCTGGAATCGGCCGGCAGTGAAAAGTTGCGCCGGGTTCAGTAGGATAAACAGAGCCAACAGCCGCCTTGACCTTCAAATTCATCCATTGCGTCATAAGGTGGCAATTTTGAGACTCTGTGATAGCATCCACGGGATAGCTGGCAGGAGCCGTCAAGGCATGCTCTGGCTGAAGCAGCTCGGTGGAAGCCACGCTGCTTCTGTGCTGAGATGGCGGAGTAGCTTCGGGGGAGGCTTCGGCAGTACGTTTGCTGCGATTTGCTTCTCGTTCCTCTATCGCGTCTACCCTTGCTTGCAGCGTCTGCATTTGGGTCTGCTGCACTTTTTTCCTCCTCTCATGGGATTTGTAACCGCCTGCGTCCGGAAATCCAACCTTCCACGGAATGGAGCCTGGCGTGCCTCGTGTCCGTCCAGGGTGCTCAGGATTCCCGAGGGCCATTGTGAGCTCGTCGTTCTCTCTATCTGGGAAGAACGTCCCTTCCTGCGCTGCTTCGATATACTGCTTAAGCTTACTGACTGGTATGTCCATTTGATCGTTCGTCCAAATGCACTTCCCTGTTACAGGGTCCAAGGTTCCGCCAGCCCCGAAGAACCAAGTCCGGCAACGGTCTGGCCAGTTAATTGTCTCTGGTTTGATCCCTTTATGAACCAGATCATTCTCAGTCTTGGACCACTTAGGCCGGGCTACGAGGTAGCCACCTGACCCCGTGCGATGGTGAAGCTTCTTTTTCGCAGCATTTTGCTTTTTTGTCGCCGACATCTTCTTACTCTTTTCCGATGTATTGTGGGCCACAAATACGGGCCAGTGATCTCTGATCTTCTCATATCTGCCCTTGAATTCTGGTGTCTCATTATTTTTGACAAACATATTCAGCTCTTTCTTCCACCTCCTGAATAGTTCTGCCATCCTCTTCAAAGCAAAAGACTTGATTAATTTCTCTTTAACTGGGTTCTCTGGATTATCCTCTGGCGGTAGGGTGAAATTTGATTTCAGCTCAGTCCAAAGATCATTTTTCTGCATATCATTGACATAAGACACCTCAGGGTCTTCTGTAGCCGGCTTAAACCATTGTTGGATGCTTATCGGGATCTTGTCCCTAACCAGAACCCCGCACTGAGCAACAAATGCGCTGTTTGTCCTGAGGGGTTCAATAGGTTGGCCGTCGGGCGCGATTGCTATGATATCAAACTTTTCATCCGAGCTCAACTTTTTCTTCGGGCCTCGTCTCTTTACCGAAGTTGTGCTCGATCCGGAGGGCTAGAAAAAAGAACAAAGACTTAATTAATATGTGTACATACCAAAACAATGAATGCATCAATCAGCTAGTCAGCATAGGCTTAACTAATATATATACCTGGCCGGACTCGGTTCGGTCACCGGAGCCGTCATCACGGTCTCCTTCTTGCACCGGCATTGGGTCACCGGAGCCATCCTCATGTTCTTCTTCTTGCACCGGCATTAGGTCACCGTAGCCAGCTTGTTCACCCTCTCCTTCCAGACCATCGGTTTCATTGAGAAACAACGAGATGGCATCACTTCCTTCTGCGATTATGTCCCTCAACAACGCTTCTTTTGCTTCATCTAGGGCGGTGTCCATAGTTTCTACAAATATTTACAACATGGCAATTATTATTCAGACATGACAGATGGATATATTAGTGTCAAACGTAGAACTAGCTACCTAATCATAGTAAGCTATCGGGAGGGGGTATATATCGACAACGACGACACTACATCTATGTCCCTCGACGACCCTCGTTCCCGATAAAAAAAAGAGGAAGAAGAAGAAAAAAAAGAGGAGAAGAAAGAATAGAGGAGAAGAACTCCTCTATTCTTTCTTCTCCTCTTTTTTTTCTTCTTCCTCTTCTTTTTTATCCTCTTCTTCCTCTCATGTTCGAGAGGATCACCGAGGGGTCGGGAGGTTGCCTAGTGTCAAAGGATTCAACAAAACCATGTCTTCATCATTAGGCCAAAGTAACATGTGCATGATGGTACGAAGCTCTTCAAAGTTGTTCTGGAACGGAGTCCCAGATAGGATAATTCGCTTTTTGGTACAAAGTTCAGCAAGAGCCTTCCGAATATCGCTATTTGGAAGGCCTTTGCTGAATTCATACCAAAAGGCAGATTATTCTATCCGGGACTCCATTCCAGAACAACTTTGCAGAACTTCGTACCAACATGCCCTGGTTACTTTCGGCTAATGATGAAGGCATGGATTTCTTCAATACTTTGACACTAGGAAACCTCTCTCGACCCCTCGGCGATCCTCGACCCCTCGAACCCTCGACGACCCTGGAACCCTCGACCCCTAGATGACCCTCTTCTTCCTCTCATGTTCGAGAGGATCGCCGATGGGTCGGGAGGTTGCCTAGTGTCAAAGGATTCAACAAAACCATGTCTTCATCATTAGGCGAAAGTAACATGTGCATGATGGTACGAAGCTCTTCAAAGTTGTTCTGGAACGGAGTCCCAGATAGGATAATTCGCTTTTTGGTACAAAGTTCAGCAAGAGCCTTCCGAATATCGCTATTTGGAAGGCCTTTGCTGAATTCGTGCCAAAAGGCGGATTATTCTATCCGGGACTCCATTCCAGAACAACTTTGCAGAACTTCGTACCAACATGCCCTGGTTACTTTCGGCTAATGATGAAGGCATGGATTTCTTCAATACTTTGACACTAGGAAACCTCTCTCGACCCCTCGGCGATCCTCGACCCCTCGAACCCTCGACGACCCTGGAACCCTCGACCCCTAGACGACCCTCTTCTTCCTCTCATGTTCGAGAGGATCGCCGAGGGGTCGGGAGGTTGCCTAGTGTCAAAGGATTCAACAAAACCATGTCTTCATCATTAGGCGAAAGTAACATGTGCATGATGGTACGAAGCTCTTCAAAGTTGTTCTGGAACGGAGTCCCAGATAGGATAATTCGCTTTTTGGTACAAAGTTCAGCAAGAGCCTTCCGAATATCGCTATTTGGAAGGCCTTTGCTGAATTCGTACCAAAAGGCGGATTATTCTATCCGGGACTCCATTCCAGAACAACTTTGCAGAACTTCATACCAACATGCCCTGGTTACTTCCGGCTAATGATGAAGGCATGGATTTCTTCAATACTTTGACACTAGGAAACCTCTCTCGACCCCTCGGCGATCCTCGACCCCTCGAACCCTCGACGAGCCTGGAACCCTCGACCCCTAGACGAGCCTGGAACCCTCGACCCCTAGACGACCCTCTTCTTCCTCTCATGTTCGAGAGGATCGCCGAGGGGTCGGGACGTTGCCTAGTGTCAAAGGATTCAACAAAACCATTTCTTCATCATTAGGCGAAAGTAACATGTGCATGATGGTACGAAGCTCTTCAAAGTTGTTCTGGAACGGACTCCCAGATAGGATAATTCGCTTTTTGGTACAAAGTTCAGCAAGAGCCTTCCGAATATCGCTATTTGGAAGGCCTTTGCTGAATTCGTACCAAAAGGCGGATTATTCATTCCAGAACAACGTTGCAGAACTTCGTACCAACATGCCCTGGTTACTTCCGGCTAATGATGAAGGCATGGATTTCTTCAATACTTTGACACTAGGAAACCTCTCTCGACCCCTCGGCGATCCTCGACCCCTCGAACCCTCGACGACCCTGGAACCCTCGACCCCTAGACGACCCTCTTCTTCCTCTCATGTTCGAGAGGATCGCCGAGGGGTCGGGAGGTTGCCTAGTGTCAAAGGATTCAATAAAACCATGTCTTCATCATTAGGCAAAAGTAACATGTGCATGATGGTACGAAGCTCTTCAAAGTTGTTCTGGAACGGAGTCCTAGATAGGATAATTCGCTTTTTGGTACAAAGTTCAGCAAGAGCCTTCCGAATATCGCTATTTGGAAGGCCTTTGCTGAATTCGTACCAAAAGGCGGATTATTCTATCCGGGACTCCATTCCAGAACAACTTTGCAGAACTTCGTACCAACATGCCCTGGTTACTTCCGGCTAATAATGAAGGCATGGATTTCTTTAATACTTTGACACTAGGAAACCTCTCTCGACCCCTCGGCGATCCTCGACCCCTCGAACCCTCGATGACCCTGGAACCCTCGACCCCTAGACGACCCTGCTGGAACCCTCGACCCTCGACCCTATAGAACCCTCAAACCCTCGACCCTGAAACCCTCGACCCTTGACCCCTTAACGACCCTCGACCCTCTACCCTAGTTCCCGACCCTCGACCCCTCGGCGATCCTCGACACCCTCGTTCCCGATAAAAATTAAGAGGAAGAAGAAGAAGAAAATAGAGGAGAAGAAGAAAGGAATAGCTAGAGGAGAAGATCGAAGAAAAAAAAGAAGAAAAAAAAGAGGAGAAGAAGAAAGGAATAGTGGAGAAGAAGAGAAAATAGAATATATTCTATTTTCTCTTTTTCTCCACTATTCCTTTCTTCTTGTCCTCTTCTTTTTCTTCTTTTTTTCTTCTTCTTATTTATTTCTCCTCTTCTTTTCCTCTCCTCTTCTTCTTTCTTTCCTCTTCTTATTTTCTTCTTACCTATCCTTCTTTTTCTAAAATTGTAACTTTTGCATATATAAAACTTTTCTAAAATTGTAACTTTCTATATAAAAATTTCCTATCGGGAGGGGGACAAGATCGAAGAAAAAAAAGAAGAAAAAAAAGAGGACAAGAAGAAAGGGATAGAGGAGAAGAAGAAAAAAATAGAAAACAAATTCTATTTTTTCTTCTTCTCCTCTATTCCTTTCTTCTTCTCCTCTTCCTTTTCTTCCTCTCCTCTTCTTCTCCTTTTTCCTCTTCTTATTTTCCTTTTTCCTCTCCTAAATATATAAAACTTTTCTAAAAATGAAAGTAACCTAAAATGTACTAAATCAGAGAACATATATAGATAATCCTTTTGTAAATATTTAAACCTAACTTTTGCATATATGAACATATATACACAGAGAACATAAAAACATATATACATTTTTATAAAAAAGAAAAATACAAAATACAAACATATATATGAAAAAAATCTGAAAAGAAGCAATATACACAATACATATATGCATAATATACACAAAGAGGCAATATACACAAGCATATATAATATATAAAAAACAGGGGAGGGGCGCCGGCCGGACCAACGGGCAGGGCGACGGCGACGGTGACGGGCGGGGCGGGGCGACGGCGACGGGAGGGGCGGGGCGACGACGACGGGCGGGGCAGGAGCGACGGCGCGGGGGAGGCCGGCGACGCGGCGCGGGGCGACGGGGAGGGGGCCGGAGATGGCGCACGCAGCGATGAGGAGGAGGCCGGCGACGGTGCAAGCAGCGACAGGGACAAGGCCATCACCGCCGATGGGGAGCGGGCG
>NC_041380.1:529371264-529371760 GCF_002162155.2 Triticum dicoccoides | reverse complement strand
GGGCGGGGCGACGGCGACGGGAGGGGCGGGGCGACGACGACGGGCGGGGCAGGAGCGACGGCGCGGGGGAGGCCGGCGACGCGGCGCGGGGCGACGGGGAGGGGGCCGGAGATGGCGCACGCAGCGATGAGGAGGAGGCCGGCAACGGTGCAAGCAGCGACAGGGACAAGGCCATCGCCGCCGATGGGGAGCGGGCGACGACGGGCTCGATCAGGGCGGCGACGATGACGACGAACGACCTGGGGGCATCGGGGGCGAATGGGAGCGGTTGGCGAAATTTTCACAAGTGCTACCTTATATACCCAGAGCAATGGTCCCGATTCGTGACACGAACCGGGACCAAAGGCCAATTTTCAGCAGCCCAAAGGGCGGGAAGCGGCGGCCTTTGGTCCCGGTTGGTGGCACCAACCGGGACTAAAGGGGGCATTGGTCCCGGTTGGTGCCACGAACCGTGACCAATGCCCCCTTTAGTCCCGGTTGTTGCCACCAACCGAGA
>NC_041380.1:529362330-529369273 GCF_002162155.2 Triticum dicoccoides | reverse complement strand
TGAAAAAGTTGAAAGTTGGGATGGTATCATAATTTCACCCACATAGCATGTGCATGTACAAAACGGACAATGGTAGCATGTTCGTCTGTTACAAATTTGGCATGGTATCATCATAATAGTTGCGGGAGAAAGTCTTCACTTTTTCTTCGCTTGTCTCATTTGCTTATTGCGCCGTAACCATGGATAATCTTCATTGTTTATCAGGATGCTTGGGTCAGCCTTGACATTGAAGGGAGGAATTTCATGAAACTTTTCATAATCTTCAGACATGTCTGTCTTGCCGTCCACTCCCAGGATGTCCCTTTTTCCTGAAAGAACTATGTGGCGCTTTGGCTCATCGTATGATGTATTCGCTTCCTTATCTTTTCTTTTTCTCGGTTTGGTAGACATGTACTTCACATAGATAACCTGTGCCACATCATTGGCAAGGACGAACGGTTCGTCAGTGTACCCAAGATTTTTCAGATCCACTGTTTTCATTCCGTACTGTTTGTCTACCTGTACCCCGCCGCCTAACAGATTGACCCATTTGCACTTAAACAAAGGGACCTTAAAATCAGGTCCGTAGTCAAGTTCCCATATGTCCACTATGTAACCATAATATGTATCCTTTCCGCTCTCGGTTGCTGCATCAAAGCGGACACCGCTGTTTTGGTTGGTGCTCTTTTGATCTTGGGCGGTCGTGTAAAATGTATTCCCATTTATCTCGTATCCTTTGTAAGTCAATACAGTCAAAGATGGTCCCCTAGACAACAAGTACAACTCATCACAAACAGTGTTGTCACCTCTGAGACGTGTTTCCAACCAACTGCTGAAAGTCCTGATGTGTTCACATGTAATCCAGTCGTCGCACTGCTCCGGGTGTTTGGAGCGCAGACTGTTCTTGTGTTCATCGACATACGGGGTCACCAAGGTAGAGTTTTGTAGAACTGTGTAGTGTTGCTTGAGACCAAGAATATCTGTCCCTGCATATTATTGAGTCTCTTCCTAGAGTGCCTTTTCCAATCAGTCTCCCCTCATACCGCGATTTAGGGGGACCTATCTTGTTAAGGCCAGGAATGAAGTCAACACAAAACCCGATAACATCCTCTGTTTGATGGCCCATGGAGATGCTTCCTTCTGGCCTAGCACGGTTATGGACATATTTCTTTAGGACTCCCATGAACCTCTCAAAGGGGAACATATTGTGTAGAAATACGGGCCCCAGGATGACAATCTCGTCGACTAGATGAACTAGGACGTGCGTCATGATATTGAAGAAGGATGGTGGGAACACCAGCTTGAAACTGACAAGACATTGCGCCACATCACTCCTTAGCCTTGGTACAATTTCTGGATCGATCACCTTCTGAGAGATTGCATTGAGGAATGCACATAGCTTCACAATGGCTAATCGGACGTTTTTCGGTAGAAGCCCCCTCAATGCAACCGGAAGCAGTTGCGTCATAATCACGTGGCAGTCATGAGACTTTAGGTTTTGAAACTTTTTCTCTGGCATATTTATTATTCCCTTTATATTCGACGAGAAGCCAGTCGTGACCTTCATACTGAGCAGGCATTCAAAGAAGATTTCTTTCTCTTCTTTCGTAAGAGAGTAGCTGGCAGGACCTTTATACTGCTTCGGAGGCATGCCGTCTTTTTCATGCAAACGTTGCAGGTCCTCCCGTGCCTCAGGTGTATCTTTTGTCTTCCCATACACGCCCAAGAAGCCTAGAAGGTTCACGCAAAGGTTCTTCGTCACGTGCATCATGTCGATTGACGAGCGGACCTCTAGGTCTTTCCAGTAGGGTAGGTCCCAAAATATAGATTTCTTCTTCCACATGGGTGCATGTCCCTCAGCGTCATTCGGAACAGCTAGTCCACCGGGACCCTTACCAAAGATTACGTAGTGTAAATCATTGACCATAGCAAGCACGTGATCACCGGTGCGCATGGCAGGCTTCTTCCGATGATCTGCCTCGCCTTTGAAATGCTTGCCTTTCTTTCGACATTGATGGTTGGTCGGAAGAAATCGACGATGGCCCACGTACACATTCTTCCTGCATTTGTCCAAGTATATACTTTCAGTGTCATCTAAACAGTGCGTGCATGCATGGTATCCTTTGTTTGTCTGTCCTGAAAGGTTACTGAGAGCAGGCCAATCGTTGATGGTCACGAACAGCAACGCCTTAAGGTTAAATTCCTCCTGTCTGTGCTCATCCCACATACGTACACCGTTTCCATTCCAAAGCTGTAAAAGTTCTTCAACTAATGGCCTTAGGTACACATCAATGTCGTTGCCGGGTTGCTTAGGGCCTTGGATGAGAACTGGCATCATAATGAACTTCCGCTTCATGCACATCCAAGGATGAAGGTTATACATACATAGAGTCATGGGCCTGGTGCTGTGATTGCTGCTCTGCTCCCCGAAAGGATTAATGCCATCCACGCTTAAAGCAAACCATACATTCCTTGGGTCCTTTGCAAACTCATCCCAGTACTTTCTCTCGATTTTTCTCCACTGCGACCCGTCAGCGGGTGCTCTCAACTTCCCATCTTTTTTTCGGTTCTCACTGTGCCATCGCATCAACTTGGCATGCTCTTCATTTTTGAACAGACGTTTCAACCATGGTATTATAGGAGCATACCACATCACCTTCGCAGGAACCCTCTTCCCGGGGGGCTCGCCGTCAACATCACCAGGGTCATCTCGTTTGATCTTATACCGCAATCCACCGCATACCGGGCATGCGTTCAGATCCTTGTATGCACCGCGGTAGAGGATGTAGTCATTAGGGCATGCATGTATATTCTCCACCTCCAATCCTAGAGGGCATACGACCTTCTTTGCTGCGTATGTACTGTCGGGCAATTCGTTATCCTTTGGAAGCTTCTTCTTTAATATTTTCAGTAGCTTCTCAAATCCTTTGTCAGCCACAGCATTCTCTGCCTTCCACTGCAGCAATTCCAGTACGGTACCGAGCTTTGTGTTGCCATATTCGCAATTGGGGTATAACCTTTTTTTGTGATCCTCTAACATGCGATCGAACTTCAGCTTCTCCTTTTGACTAATGCATTGCGTCCTTACATCGACAATGACCCGGCGGAGATCATCATCATCGGGCACATCGTCTGGTTCCTCTTGATCTTCAGCAGCTTCACCCGTGGCAGCATCATTGGGCACATCGTCTGGTTCCTCTTGATCTTCACCAGCTCCCCCCGTTGCAGCATCACCGTATTCAGGGGGCACATAGTTGTCATCGTACTCTTCTTCTTCGCCGTCTTCCATCATAACCCCTATTTCTCCGTGCCTCGTCCAAACATTATAGTGTGGCATGAAACCTTTGTAAAGCTGGTGGGAGTAAAGGATTTTCCGGTTAGAGTAAGGCCTCATATTCCCACATTCAGTGCATGGACAACACATAAAACCATTCTGCTTGTTTGCCTCAGCCGCATCGAGAAACTCATGCACGCCCTTAATGTACTCGCGGGTGTGTCTGTCACCGTACATCCATTGTCGGTTCATCTGCGTGCATTATATATAATTAAGTGTCCAAATTAATAGAAGTTCATCATCACATTAAAACCAAAGTGCATACATAGTTCTCATCTAACAACATATAGCTCTCCAGAGCATCTAATTAATTAAACCATACATTGAAACTATGTAAAACATTTCAATGCGAAAACAAATGCGATCATAATCGCAACCAAGGTAACAATTGATCCAACGGCATAATGATACCAAGCCTCGGTATGAATGGCATATTTTCTAATCTTTCTAATCTTCAAGCGCATTGCATCCATCTTGATCTTGTGATCATCAACGACATCCGCAACATGCAACTCCAATATCATCTTCTCCTCCTCAATTTTTTTTATTTTTTCCTTCAACAAATTGTTTTCTTCTTCAACTAAATTTAACCTCTCGACAATAGGGTTGGTTGGCATTTCCGATTCACATACATCCTAGATAAATAAAATCTATGTCACGTTGGTCGGCATAATTTTCATAAACAATAAATGAACCAATAGTTATAAAGATAATATACATACCACATCCGAATCATAGACAGGACGAGGGCCGACGGGGGCGGATACCAAAACCATCGCACTATATAAGATGCAATAATAAATGTAAGAAAATGATACAAGTACCTATCTAAACATACAAGTAAGAATATTTTTCCTTTCAGAAAGAAGATAAGAACAAGAGGCTCACCACGGTGGTGTCGGTGATGAGATCGGCGCGGGTGATCGACGGCGGTGAAGACGGGGACAGGGCGTGACGGACCGCTAAATCTAGACAAATCTCGAGGAAAATGGAGCTTGGAGGTCGAGCTTCGAGAGGAGAAAGCTTAAGTAGTGTGGCTCGGGCATTCCATCGAACACCTCATGTGCATAGGAGGTGAGCTAGAGCACCACAAAGCCCTCTCCCCCTCGGCCAGAAAAAATAGAGCACTGTGCTCTGCTCTTGCACGAGGGGGTATATATATGCACCTCATTGGTCCCGGTTGGTGGCTTGAACCGGGACTAAAGCGGAGGTCCCGGTTCATGCCACCAACCGGGACCAATGGTGGTGGGCCAGGAGCAGGCCCATTGGTCCCGGTTCATCCCACCAACCGGGACCAAAAGGTCCAGATGAACCGGAACCAATGGCCCACGTGGCCCGGCCGGCCCCCTGGGCTCACGAACCGGGACCAATGCCCACATTGGTCCCGGTTCTAGACTGAACCGGGACTAATGGGCTGACCCGGCCTGGACCAAAGCCCTGTTTTCTACTAGTGATCATACACTAATCATACACGCAAACGTGTACGATCAAGATCAGGAACTCACGGGAAGATATCACAACACAACTCTAAAATAAAATAAGTCATACAAGCATCATATTACAAGCCAGGGGCCCTGAGGGCTCGAATACAAGAGCTCGGTCATAGACGAGTCAGCGGAAGCAACAGTATCTGAGTACAGACATAAGTTAAACAAGTTTGCCTTAAGAAGGCTAGCACAAACTGGGATACAGATCGAAAGAGGCGCAGGCCTCCTGCCTGGGATCCTCCTAAACTACTCCTGGTCGCCGTCATCGGGCTGCACGTAGTAGTAGGCACCTCCGGTGTAGTAGGAGTCATCTTCAACGGTGGCGTCTGGATCCTGGGCTCCAACATCTGGTTGCGACAACCAGGTAGAAGGGATAGGGGAAAAAGAAGGAGAAAGCAATCGTGAGTACTCATCCAAAGTACTCGCAAGCAAGGAACTACACTACATATGCATGGGTATATGTGTAAAGGGCCATATCGATGGACTGAACTGCAGAATGCCAGAATAAGAGGGGGATAACTAATCCGATCGAAGACTACGCTTCTGGCAGCCTCCGTCTTGCAGCATGTAGAAGAGAGTAGACTGAAGTCCTCCAAGTAACATCGCATAGCATAATCCTAACCGACGATCCTCCCCTCGTCGCCTTGTGAGAGAGCGATCACCGGTTGTATCTGGCACTTGGAAGGGTGTGTTTTATTAAGTATCCAGTTCTAGTTGTCATAAGGTCAAGGTACAACTCCAAGTCGTCCTGTTACCGAAGATCACGGCTATTCGAATAGATTAACTTCCCTGCAGGGGTGCACCACATAACCCAACACGCTCGATCCCATTTGGCCGGACACACTTTCCTGGGTCATGCCCGGCCTCGGAAGATCAACACGTCGCAGCCCTACCTAGGCACAACAGAGAGGTCAGCACGCCGGTCTAAATCCTATGGCGCAGAGGACTGGGCCCATCGCCCATTGCACACCTGCATGTTGCGAGGGCGGCCGGAAGCAGACCTAGCCTAGGAGGGGTCGTCGGTGACGTAGTCGACCACAGGGGCATCAGCATCGTCACGGGGTCTACCGGAAAGAAGTAACGGAGGGGGAACACAATAAACAACAGAGCAATCAAAGTATAACATGGCAATGCGCGGTGCTAGAGGTGACCTGACGTGGTAGTAAGTGATACTGGTGAAGGGGGAAACATCCGGGAAAGTATTCCCGGTGTTTCGCGTTTTCAGGCAGGGGAGCCGGAGGGGGAAAGTTGCGAGTTTGATATGTTAGGGGTGCGTGGCGGACGAACGGGCTGCGTATCCGGGTTCGTCTCGTCATTCTGAGCAACTTTCATGTACAAAGTTTTTCCATCCGAGCTATGGTTTATTTTCTATTAATTTTAAAAGATTTTAAATCATTTTAGGATTTATTTAATTATTTTAATTCGAAAATTAGAGGTTAAATGCTATGGATACACATAAGTGTACCCAGAGGTGTACACATGGGGCTGACTGGTGGGGACAGGGGGCTGACTCAACAGCCCAGTCAGCAGTCAAAGTTTGACTGTTGACTGGTCAACCTGACAGATGGGGTCCGTTGACTGGGTCAACTACACAGTCAGCAGTCAACAGTCCTGTTGACTTAGTCAAACTTAAGTGTGGGTCCCACTATCATTGATTGTTAACTAACTAACTATGTTAATTAGGTTAACTAGTGTTTAGGTTAAACTAAAAAGAATTAATTAAGTTAATTAATTACTAAATTAATTAATTAATAATTATTTTTTATTATATATTTATTTTTAATATATATTTTTTAAATTCTTCTTTTTTTATAATGTTCCAGGGGCTGGGCCCCACATGTCAATGGCCCAGAGGCCTAGCGGTTTTGGGCGCTGGTTGCGGGCATAGCCCGAACGGGCGCATGCCCAGGGGCGGGCAAAACCGACCGGCGGTGAGCGGGCGCAAGGGCAGCGGTGGCTGGAGCGATGGCGGGCAGGGGGCCTCGATGGTCGGGACGTGCGGGCATGCGGGTGCGGGCGAAGCCGCAGCCCGCCTGGTAGCAAGGTGAGGCCGGAGTGGGGTCTGCTCGGTGCGGCCGGTGCAGCCGGCCGGCGCGGGCGCGGCCGAGCCGTGGTCAGTGGCAGGAGGCAGGGGGGCCAGTGC
>NC_041380.1:529358149-529361752 GCF_002162155.2 Triticum dicoccoides | reverse complement strand
ATCGAGAGGGGGGTGGGAACGACGTGGGGGGGAGTGCGGGTGGTTGGGTTAGGGTTTGAGCTGGGGTGGGGTTTATGGGAGTGAGGGGTGTGGCCGGTTGGGCCGGTGGCCGAACGGGCCGGCCTACTGGGCCAAAGCCCGGTGGGGGGGGCCTTCCTCTCTTTTCCTTTTTTTCCTTTTGTTTGTTTTCTGTTTTCTTTTATTATTTCTTTCTTTCTTTATTTTAGTTGCATTTTAATTTAGTAAAATATACACTTAGTATCTAACTTAGTATTTCAACTTAGTCCATAGTCACAAAAAAATCTAGACCCCAAATAACTTAGTTTGACATTTTATTAATTATAAAAGGTATTTAATTAATCGTTTTGCTACTGTTTTATTTATCTCATAGTATTTAAACATTTTATAAATGTGCGGTTTTCCCATCATAATTATCTATGCAATATTTGGTTCACTCCGAACATTTTAGTTTTAATATTTGAAAACTTTTATCGTTTGCCTGATTTTGAATTTGAATTTGAATCGGTTTCGAACTAACTCGAGATTAGCAACTATAATTGAGGTGACGTGGCATCATTAGCAGAGGAGCACTGTAGCTTAATTACCCGGGTGTCACAGGGCCGTACCTTTTCCTCTCGCCGGTGATGGCATGCCCCAACTTGACGCTTGAGGAGGCGGAGGAGCTCGCCCACTTCGTCATCCCCGCCGCGCCCGACGTGCGCCTGCCGGCGAGGTGGCGCCTGAGCGTCGACGGCGTTCCTGTGGCACCGGTGCCTGAGGTCGGCACCCACTTCTTCGCCCGCGCCGTCGACCTGTATAGGGCTCGCCTGTCACCGGAGGAGCTCGCCGACCCCCAGTACGCCCCCAACAACCCCGGCTGGGCGGACCACCTCGCCGACGATCACCTACGCCGCCTCCACGCCTACGCCGGCCCGCGCCCGCCCACGAAGCACACCAGCGTGCGGCGGCATCAGCTCTGGGATGGGCACACCTTCGAGGAGGTGGTCGCGCCGTACCGCGCGCAGGCGGTCGCCGACGCCGTGCCAGCTCCGCCGGGGTACGGCTTTGAGCTGTACCGCCATGGCGAGGCGCGCTCAACCCGCGCCCGCGTCGACTTCGGCACCATGCACCCGCCCGCGCCCCGCGGAGGCCCAGGCGGTGACCGCGGTGCTGTCCGCCTCGGCCCCGACGATCGTCGTACGACGGGCAGGAACAACGCCGGGTCCAGCCGTACCGCGGGCAGGAACGGCGCCGGGTCCACCGCGCCCCTCCGCCCGAGCCGCAGCAGCAGCCAGAGCCGGCATTGGTGGTGGGGTACAGGCGGCTGGCGGCAGAGGCCGGTGACCCGGACGACATGTCGGGCTACCTGACGGTGCTCCGGGAGTCAAAGAACATGCCGCAGCCGCCGCCGCTCGTTCAGGAGTACATTCAGGTCGCCCCGGGCGCCGTCCACCCGAAGGACCCGGAGGACTTTCCCTGGTATCACGCCGCGCTCGAGGACTCGATGGCTGCGCCGGCCGTGCCCGTGGTGCCCCTCAATGACAGCAGCAGCAGCAGCGACGACAGCGACAACTGGCTCTATGACGAGGCAGACTTCGGCGGTGTGGAGGACGATTAGTTTAGGGTTACTTTCAAAATGTCGTTTAGTAATGTTTAATTATTTCTGTAATGTTCTTTAGTTAAGTTTTATTTCTAGTACTATGTAAAATATCTATGAAAACTATAATAAAATATCGAGTGTTTGAATGGATGGTTTTTAAATGTTGTTGAAGAATCAAGTGTTTCAATCGATACTGTTATTTTTAGTCTTAAAAAGAGTTGTATTGTAAAAATAAAAAATTAGAAAAGAATTAAACTTGAATTGAAAAAAACCTATGAAAACTAGAATACTAAATATAAAACCAAACAATAAAAAAATTGACATAATATTCGCAAAACAAGTTAGAAGATTTTTTTTAAAAGAAAAATTGTATTGTAAAAAGAAAAAATTAGAAAAGAATTAAACTTGAATTGAAAAAACCTATGAAAACTACAGAAGTAAATATAAAACCAAACAATAAAAAATTGACATAATATTCGCAAAACAAGGTAGAAGATTTTTTTTTTAAAAGAACGCCGCCCCGGAGCCGAGCGAGGCTTAGTAAGTCGCTCTCGATCAAGCCGATCAGCGAAAGGGAACGCTTTTCGGCCCCGCAAGGCCCACCAGCCCAACCAGGCGGCGTAGAGAGAAAGTGGGCGGTCTATTTCTTTGGATCACGTCGGTGTAGGGCGGGGCGCGCTATTTAAGCTGGTGCGGGCAAGCTCCGGCACGCGAGGTGGGACTAAAGGTAGAGCTCACCTGTCACGGCGCTGCGCGTGGACCGCCTAGGTGGGCCGATTTCTGTGGGCCGCTGTAAGGTGCGCGTGCGAGCGGCCTCTTGCGGCGCTGCGCGTTGACTGGCAAGGTGGGCCGATCTCAGTAGGCCTAGTGGGCCGCTGGAAGGCGCGCCTGCGAGCGGTCAAGGGCGCAGGGGCGGGGATTGGTACGATGGATGGTTTCGTTTAGTCCCACCTCGCCCGCCGAAGGACGCCCAAACCGGCTTATATAGGTGGATTCATGCACCCTAGCAGATAAGATAGATAGTAATAATGTGATTTGACTTTGCACTGCCCGGGCAGCTCTGTCGCAGCTGCCCGGACAGTGTAACACTGTCCGGGCAACTGCGGTAGTGCTGCTAGTGCATTGTAAACTCAAGTCACATCATTATTATGTATCTTATTTTTGATAGTTTAGCACTTTACGCAAAGTTTGTTTTATTAATACATAAAGTTTTGTAATATTTTTGTCCGGTCAGCGTTTTACTTGTTTCAAATTCATAATGGCAAAAAGAAACTTGTCATGCATCATATTCATTTAAAGAATGTCGAAAAATACCTTGTTTTCGGACAGGGCCTTTTCTCCTACCCGAACGGTCTACGGAGAAGGAGGTCAATTTGGTGACATCTTCAGAATGGCCTGAAATTTTGCATGTGAGTTAGTATGCCCACTCCCACACAGAATCCAAAAATTTAAGGTATTTCAACACGAAGAGCACGTCGTGTCACGTCCGGTCAGTGTTATAAGTGTTTGGACCGAAAAAATTATAGAAAATTCATAAAATGGCAAAAGGCCACGAAACTTGTCATGCATCATATTCATGATGGTAGAAGACTATGG
Organism: Triticum dicoccoides; assembly: GCF_002162155.2. Classification (NCBI taxonomy): domain Eukaryota; kingdom Viridiplantae; phylum Streptophyta; class Magnoliopsida; order Poales; family Poaceae; genus Triticum; species Triticum dicoccoides. Next base: position 529,358,556 of record NC_041380.1, on the reverse strand, counting down.
AAAAAATTTGGGTTAATTTGAAGGATGTCAAAAAATAACTTGTTTTCGGACAGGGCCTTTGCTCTACCCAAACGGTCTACGGAGAATAAGGTCAATTTTTTGACATCTTCATAATGGCCTGAAATTTTGCATGTGAGTTAGTATGCCCACTCCCACACAGAATTCAAAAAATTAAGGTATTTCGATACGAAGAGCACGTTGCGTCACGTTCGGTCAGCATTTAAAGTGTTTCGACCAAAAAAATTATAGAAAATTCATAAAATTGCAAAAAGCCACGAAACTTGTCATGCATCCTATTCATGATGGTATAAGACTATGGAAAAAAATTGGGTTCATTTGGAGGATGCCGAAAAATAACTCGTTTTCGGACAGGGCCTTTTCTCCTACCGGAACAGTCTACGGAGAAG
>NC_041380.1:529356054-529357418 GCF_002162155.2 Triticum dicoccoides | reverse complement strand
ACGAAACTTGTCATGCATCCTATTCATGATGGTACAAGACTATGGAAAAAAAATTGGTTTCATTTTGAGGATGTCGAAAAATATCTCGTTTTCGGACAGGGCCTTTTCTCCTACCCGAACGGTCTACGGAGAAGGAGGTCAATTTTTTGACATCTTCAGAATGGCCTGAAATTTTGCATGTGAGTTAGTATGCCCACTCCCACACAGAATCCAAAAATTTAAGGTATTTCGATACGAAGAGCACGTTGCGTCACGTCCGGTCAGTATTTAAAGTGTTTCGACTGAAAAAATTATAGAAAATTCATAAAATTGCAAAAAGGCACGAAACTTGTCATGCATCCTATTCACGATGGTACAAAACTATGGAAAAAAATTGGGTTCATTTGGAGGATGTCGAAAAATACCTCGTTTTCGGACAGGGCCTTTTCTCCTACCGGAACGGTCTACGGAGAAGGAGGTCAATTTTTTGACATCTTCAGAATGGCCTAAAATTTTGCATGTGAGTTAATATGTCCACTCCCACACAGAATAGCACACCAGCGCGCCTATTAGGCCATTATGGGCAAACTTTTTTTAAAATAAATATAAAAATAATGTGTCTAAAAAGTATTGTATTTGTAAATATTAAAAAAGAGAATAAAAATTCCTGTAGAGTTGGCGGATTTACCACATAAGATAATGTGAATTTTTGCTGTGACACTTCATGATTATGGAGTGCCAGAGCATCATTCACATTATCCTTGTGAGGAAAGACCGCAACATTAAAGGAATTAATACGGTACGCAGAGAACGATATATAAACAGGTGAATACGCGTGTTCAAAAGTAATGTGGTACTAAACAATTAACAGGTTGGGCGGTGGCCGCCGTGGATTTTTGGCCTTCATGGGTCGTAACGTGTGCGCCGCAAACGGCGCCCAAGTGGCCGCCGTGGGTCGCCTGCCTAGCCCGGCAGTTTGCGCCGCGCACGCCGGCTGTTAAAAAAATCATTGCATATTTTGTATTTTTCATGCACTAATTTATATTTTGTATTCAACATGGACGAAACGCACCCAACTTTTACGTGCGCGTGTCAGTGACCCCCACGGTCTTCCACGCCAGATTACGATGGAATCGGAGTACGAACGGAAGTTGCGTCACGTCGGGAGACGTTTTCTGGGTATTTTCACGGACAAAATCGTAGTAAATGCATCGAGTGTCGAAATGCGCCCAAATTTTGCAGGCGTGTTTGTGTGCCATACTGTAGCGTGTGAAAAAAATCCCAACGTTTCATGACTTTGCGAAAGGAAACACCTACTGAATGCATGTCACACCCCAAACCGACACCTCAGGTTTGTACCGTGAGTATGTGCCAACATGGACGAA
>NC_041380.1:529347698-529355514 GCF_002162155.2 Triticum dicoccoides | reverse complement strand
GTTTTCTGGGTATTTTCACGGAGAAAATCGTAGTAAATGCATCGAGTGTCGAAACGCACCCACATTTTGCAGGCGTGCTTGTGTGCCATACTATAGCGTGTGAAAAAAATCCTGACGTTTCAAGGCTTTGTGAAAGGGAACAACTACTGAATGCATGTCACACCCCAAACCGACACCTCGGGTTTGTACTGTGAGTATGTGCCAACATGGACGAAACGCACCCAACTTTTGCGTGCGCGTGTCAGTGACCCCCATGGTCTTCCACGCCAGATTACGATGGAATTGGAGTACGAACGGAAGTTGCATCACGTCGGGAGACGTTTTCTGGGTATTTCCTCAGAGAAAATCGTAGTAAATGCATTGAGTGTCGAAACGCACCCCAATTTTACACGCGTGCTTCCGTGCCATCATGTTGCGTGTCAAAAAAACATGGCGGCGTTTCATGGAAAAATAAAAAAATAAAAAATAAAAATATATAAAGTCCCATATTGCGGACGGACTCACTTACGAAGATTAATGTGAATTATTGCTGTGACACTCCATGATTATGGAGTGCTGTAGCATAATTTACGTTAACCTTCTTAAGTGATACCGCCATACTAGAGGACTTGACATTGCAAGCAAACTACGGTATTTAAACAGGTGAATCAGCATGACAAGAAGTAATGTGGGACTAAACATTAGCATGTTCGGCGGTGGCCGCCGTCGCTATAGGTTGGGCACTATAGGTTCGGCGGTATCGGGCCTGGGCCCAGTCGGTGAACGAATTATTTTTTTCCTTTTCCATCGCCGTATACCGCCATGCACGGCGGAACCCTATCCACACCACTCGCCCCCGTACGCCGCCGCGTGCCCCCAGTCGCCCTACCACGATCGCCCTCGGGCGCGCAACAACCTCGCCACAGGTGTAGCGCCGTCCATCGCCGTCCACAGTCAACGACACTCGTTGGCACAGACGGCCCCACGCCCGTAGGCGCAGATCGCCGATGCTGGGCTGCCTGCTTTCGGCTCCGCCACAGCCGTTGTTCAGCGGCTGTCGCCCGGATTAAGGTCACGTTTCCCGCCTCGAACAATTTCTGTCGATGCTATTGCATAATAATATGTATTAATAGGAAAAAATTAACATGCAGTATGGACATCGATGGTGTGATTCCATGTTCCATAGAGAAGTGGATAAGTCTCGTTGAAAAATTTACCACCGCTCGGCGATTTAGGTTCTACGAAGCAGGCTTGGAAGAGATGTTGATCATTCCGTCAGTACAAATGAGAGATTTTTTGCTGCATTTTATGATACAAGAACATAGTGGCAGTAAAGGCCTTATTTCACTTAGACCGGACGATGTGTTTTCAATATTTGGGTTTAAGAATGAAGGTGAGAATGTTTTTGGCATTCTTGCGACGGAAGGAAAAGAGTTACTAAAGAAAATTCCTATCTAGTATGTTCACAAAAAAAATGGTCACATAATGATAGATGACTTGATTCAAAAAATTGTGAGGAATAAATCCGCCGACGATGAATTTCTTCGGATGGCTGTTCTTGTTTTGCTAGGGACCATTATTGCACCCATATCGGCTGTCTCCATACCAAAGGAGTACTACGCGTTGGTGCATGACGTGAAGCGGATAAGCACGTTGAATTTTAACGTGTTCACTTTGCAAACTTGTTTGACGGAGATTGGTAAACTCAAGTAGGACGACCGTGTGAGGCAATGGCCATGTGGCAACCTAGCCCTACTCCAGGTATGCTATTAATTAATGTTATTTCATATTCCTTTAGTTTATGCGTTTGTCACTTATTTTGTCATTTGTTTTGTAGTACTTATATTGGGAGAAGGTGCAGTCAACCACCGGCCCGAAAAATGACCCGTTGTCGTTGCAAGTTCCCCTAATGAAAAATTGGACTGAATCTAAAGCGGAGAAACGAGACAAGTACGACCTGGAAAATGGTCGTGGCCATGGATTGTAATATTATAATGCTTATTTACTAGTACATTGATTATGCATTGAGAATGTTATGGACTCATGTTGTCATTGCATATTCACTTTGCAGATTGATGACTGCATTACGAAGGAGTATAGAATGAAAAAACTTGCAGATGAACAAGCTGAAAGCAGTAAAAAACATAATAGCCGAAAGGCATCCATTACGGGAAAGAAAAAAGTGGACAATGTGTCCGAGGTCCCTGCTAATCTAAAGCCTTTTATGGACCGGGTTATGAATGATATGAAGGAAATTCATAAGGAATTGTTTCATATGCCGGAGTTATGCGCACAGGTAAAAGTGTAACAACTCTGGTATGCACTTTATTAAACTCGATAAATTAATAAAAAGATATAAAATGTGACTGACCTTACTTTTGTAGAGATTGTTAGAGAAAATGAATAAAAGAGGTGTACGGTACAAACCGGGCACAATGGCAGAGGAGGAAGAAAATCTGTATGGACAGAATAGTGAGTCCAGGTATGAAAACAAGTATCCTAAAAAAGAATTTTAGTCTGATGACAAACACACACCTAATGGCCGAAATGGCAGTGGGCATTATGATTTGGATTCTGAAGAAGGGAATTCATTCAAATTCAGTACTGGTCACTTGAGTAGCTTTAAAGATGAGAAGGAAGATCCTATAGATGTCCCGGAGCAGTCAGAAAAAAAAAGAAGCATCATCTCTAAAAACCGATAAAATAGAAGCTACAAGATGGCAAGTCCCTCAAAATGAGCAAGAAGTGTCACAGGCCTTGTTAGATGGTAATAGCGAGGTAGAAGAGAAGAAGGGGGTGATTCCAGAGAAGCGAAAGCGGTGTGCGTCAAAGTACACGAAATCTCCTTATGTTAAAAAGACTCCGAGAAAACGTGTGAAACGTTCCGCGAAAACGAGTAAGTTAAACATGCTATGAATATATTTTTGGAAATTATGTAATACAAATTTGTACTTTAACTTTATTGACTTGTGTTGTAGAACTGTTTAATGAAACAACCCCTCAATTTGATCATTCTGTGGATGATATGGTGCGTGCCGCTGTGCAGTACGTGAAAGCGTACGAGCACTCACCAAAACATAAGAACCATGAAATATTCAACAACGGTAAAGATGATGGACTTTCTGCGGCAAGAGTTTGCCAGATACTTAACCATGCATGGATATCCGGTGATGTATCTATTTTTATTGTCATGCTTATGTCATGCGTTAAGTATGTTGCATCCATGTTAAATTTAGTCATTTATTTCAGGTAATTGACGCTTATGCGATGTACATATCGGATTCAAGTATCGTCAAAGACAAGTATCTTGTACCCACACATAGATCTTACTGGTTATTGAACACTCGGTCAAAGTCAGTAAGACGATGGAAGTCGGTAGACGATCCAGAAGGTTTAGCACATGCAACTGAACCTCTCAACAGATGCATGACAGAATATTTTGCAAAACCGGAGGTACCGCTTGTATTGCAGAATTTTATTTTCATTACTATCTTATGTGAAAGCCGAGCTTACTAACAATATTTAAGTTATGAAATAAGCTTATTTTGCTTTCAATAAGGATAAAAACCATTGGATTACATGTGTTTTGCACACTAGAAAGAAAGAGTTCCAAATTCTTGATTCTTTGAGGGGGGGAGAAAATATCTCTAAAGCTACCAGGAAATTCGTTGAAAATTTTGTAAGTTTCGTATTCATGTGTGTACAGTTAACCATATAATTTGTTTACCGTATGTAGTCAACGTGTTCATATTTTTTTGTCAGAGAGAGCAACTTGCAGGAGATCTTCAAGATGCAAATGACAGTGCTATTATGTCGTTCCCGGATGTGTCCGCATGGCCTATAGTCCCCTACGACATGCCTCAACAAGAAGATGGGTGAGTTATATCTAGCATGTGCTTTTGAAATACATTAATTGATCGAGTGCTATCTTACTTAACGTGCTTTTTAAAATTGCACTTATGTTTTTTTAACACAGGAACACATGTGGACTGTTCGTCCTTCACTTTTTTTAATACTGGGACGGAGAAAAATTTATTACTGCTATTTCTCAGGTGGGTATATAAGTGATATATAAGTGATAAAAATAATATTATTTTTATTACTTTTCAGGAATCTATTGATAGTTCGAGAGAAAGAATGATAGCTGGAATTATTATGTCCCCCGAAAATAAGCTTACAGAAATGAAGAACAAAGTAATTCGACTTGCGAAGAGGAAACAAAAATGAAAATATCATACGACAATTCTACGTGATTGTCGAAATATTATTTGTTCATGACTGAGGATTGTGTGTGGATGCTTTATTTTTTATGTGAGTTTCAAATATTTTTAGCATGTCCAGTTTATGTACCCTGGCAAATTTATTAAAAATACATTTTAATCATTTATTATTTTATTATTTAATTTATAATTTATGTTCAATGAGTGTTCTCGTGAATATACGATTTGGGGTTTTAAAATACTTCGATGATATATGATGACGATATCTCAGAGGCGAGCGCCGCCCGCGCCGCACGTTCGCCGCTACATGGTGCACGTGGGCCGCGTCATCTGGCCAGCGGGCTCGCGCCGCGCGTCGCCCCAGGGTTGGCCGTTGCCCGTCCCAAGGTTGATTCTACATCGGCCCACGTACGCCCCTCTGCGCCCGAGGGCGGCGTCAGCCTCGGGATCGCCCTCCGCAGTGCCTACTGGATCCTCCTCGTATGTGCGCCCCCTCTGCGGCCGAGGGCGGCGTCAGCCTCGGAATCGCCCTCTGCGTCGGCTCCTGAATCCTCCTCGTACGTACCGCCTCTTTGCGCAGAACAGAGAAACCTTCTCAACCGCCTATGTGCGTTGATACCCTTACTATATTTCAAGTTGTCCCTCCTAATGCTGAAGCCACGCTTTTTCGCATAGTCGTTATAGAAATCATATGCCTCCTCGTCTGTCCTGAATGTCGTGGACATTGATGGGGTTATGTACCTAGGGTAGGGTCATGGACCTGATCCAAGTAACTTACCCTAGGACATCCTTAGAAGAGGTCGCCTTCCAGTCGACCAAAGAGGATTCACTCGACTGGCCTGAAGGACTCGACCACGAAGACCCACTCGACCACCAGGAGGTCAAGAGGCACTCTACACTGCAACGGCCTGTAATCAAGTAGACTTTATGATAGTAAAGGCCTTTATGTGGGGCGTTACCAGTAACGCCCCAGACTTAACTCACCTTAAACCCTCTCCTGCGTGGGCTGGCTAGGGTCCTGGCGCACTCTATATAAGCCACCCTCCTCCACAGGCAGAAGGGTTCGGCACCTTGTAATTCATACATTCGTAATCCACTCGACCGCCTCCGGGCTCCGAGACGTAGGGTTGTTACTTCTTCCGAGAAGGGCCTGAACTCGTACATCCTTTGTGCTTACAACCTCTCCATAGCTAGGACCTTGCCTCTCCATACCTACCCCCCACTCTACTGTCAGGCTTAGAACCACGACAGTTGGCGCCCACCGTGGGGCAGGTGTTTTAGCGATTCTGTGGAGAAGTTGCGATTCTTCCGAGTACTCTCATCATGGTGTCTGCTGGAGTTTTGGTCAAGGGTCAAGAGATCCGTCTCGGCACCCTCACCTTCATCGCCGACGACTCCGCATGGCTCCAGGAGGCTCCACTCGACGTAGACGCGCTCCCCGTCCGCGGTGCGATGCATTTTCGCGCATGTGTCTGCGGCGTTCTGCTACGGCAACCGTCGACCCAGTATCGGTCGGCTCCTCCATCGTCCACCCTCCCGGTCTCCCGCCAGCGCAAGCGCTCAGGCCGGTCGAGGCTTCAGCGATGGGTGAGTCACGCGGTGGCTCGCCAATCGGCCACTACACAAGTTGCGGCAATCGAGCCCAACGAATCTCTCTACGGCTTGTTCGATCAGTCGACTGGCTCCGGAGAGACTGCATCCGAGTGCGGAAGCAGTGATCCAGCGGCGGAAATCTTGATGGTCGACGGGCCCCACAGCCCTCCTGGCTTCGCCCGTGGTGGTGGAGCAGGTGACGGCGGCGACCCTGCACGAGACTACGAAGAGTACCAGCCCGAGCCACTCGACTCTCTGCAAAGAGAAGAGCTTCGCCGCAGGAACGAGGATCCCCTGCGTATTCCCATCGCAGGAGAAACCCCCGAGGCTCGTGCCTTGGAGGAGGCGCGTCTGGCCAATTTGGCCGAGCGCACTCGACTGGAGAACCTTCAGCGAGCACTCGACGAGCGCGCGTGGCAACGAGTTCCCGACACCAGTCGACGTCAACTCTTCCCGCCGACTCAGGTATATCGAACCCCAATTCAGAATTTAGCAGCTGCGACCCGTATAGCAGAGTCCATTCAGCCTTCGCAGTCGGAAGCTGGCAGAGGTTTGCTGCAGATCAGGGATCTGCTCCGGGCAGCAGGAGATCAGAATTCAGCCGTGTCTCAGTCGCGCAACAGAATTCACAGTCGATCTGTCACTGTGAATACGGTTCAGTCGGCTCACAGCCCCAGATCGCCTCCGCGGCGCGAAGGGCGTGAGAATCGGCGAGATCAATATGGCGACAGACTCGACCGAGATGATAGGCGTCGAGTGCCCTATTCCCCTCCGAGGGGTGGGTCTTACGCTCCTCGGCAGCCAGATGATAGGCGTCAGTACAGTACAGGGCGTAGGGTTCCAGTTGACCCCAGAGAGCCAGGCTTCGACGCGTGATCCATTATCGTGCAAGGGTTGGTCGACCGGAACAGAGCCCATCGAGGCGCACTCGACAGAGATGTACCCACGAGCAGTCGAGTACATGTTTCTGGTCCTGAATGTTTCAGCAGAGCTATCAGAGCCGCAGTTATCCCCCCCAATTTCAGGTTGGCAACAGGAGTCAGCAAGTTCACTGGTGAGTCTAAGCCTGAAACTTGGCTTGAAGACTACCGAGTGGCAGTTCAGATCGGTGGTGGGAACGACGAGGTGGCCATGAAGCATTTGCCCCTCATGTTGGAAGGTTCTACCAGGGCATGGTTGACTCAATTACCTCCTAGCAGCATTTACACTTGGGAAGATCTGTCCCGAGTGTTCGTCAGAACGTTTGAAGGGACTTGCAAGCGACCAGCGGGATTGACAGAGTTGCAAGTTTGCGTGCAGAAAACTAATGAGACTCTCAGAGAGTATATTCAGAGGTGGATCACTTTGCACCACACTGTGGAAAATGTCTCTGATCATCAGGCAGTATGCGCCTTCAAAGACGGCGTCAAGAACAGAGAACTGAGTTTGAAATTTGGTCGAACTAGTGACATGACCTTGAGTCGGATGATGGAGATTGCTACTAAGTACGCCAACGGCGAAGAAGAAGACCGACTCCGAAGCGGCAAGCACAAGCCGAGTCAGTCGGAAAAAGGAAACGCCAGTCGGAAACAGAAGCGGAAGGCTGAACCGGCAGCTCCTGGAGAGGCTCTGGCCGTGACTCAAGGAAAGTTTAAGGGGAAACCAAAAGGATCCTGGAACCCCAAGAAGGTAAAGGATAAAGAGGGGAACGACGTGATGGATATGCCGTGTCACATTCACACGAAGAAAGATGAAGAGGGGAATATCATTTACCCAAAGCACACCACTCGCCAATGTCGACTCCTGATCCAGCAGTTTCAGGGAAAACAGTCTAAGGACAAGGAGAAGGAGTCGGACAAGGCCGAAGACAAAGAGGACAGTGAGGGAGGATATCCGCATATCAACTCCACTCTGATGATCTTTGCAGATGTGGAAAGCAGAAGTCGACTGAAAGTGATTAACCGAGAGGTGAACATGGTTGCCCCAGCAAAGGCAAATTATCTGAAGTGGTCTCAAACACCCATCACATTCGACCAATCTGATCA
>NC_041380.1:529332735-529347688 GCF_002162155.2 Triticum dicoccoides | reverse complement strand
GGCCAGATAGCTTTGGACGTAGTGTTTGGTGATTCGAAGCATTTTCGCAAAGAAAAGTTGACGTTTGAGGTCGTGGATTTTCAAAGTGCATATCATGCCATTTTGGGGAGACCAGCCTATGCACGGTTCATGGCTCGACCATGTTACGTGTATCTCAAATTGAAGATGCCCGGTCCCAAAGGTGTGATCACTGTCACCGGTGATAGGAAAAAGGCAGAGGAGTGCTTTCAGAAGGGCTCCAAGATTGCCGATTCCCAAGTGACAGCGGTCGAGTTCGAAGAATACAAGCAAAACGCAGATCCGAGTGACTTGCTGCGATCCAAGAAGCCCGCCACAGAGTCTGCATTCCAGTCGTCCGGTGAGACGAAGCCTGTTCACATTCACCCGACCGACCCCGAAGCAGCTCCGACCCGCATCTCCACAACACTCGACCCAAAATAGGAAGAAGCGCTCATCCAGTTCCTCCGTGAGAACTGGGACATTTTTGCATGGAAGCCCGCTGACATGCCAGGTGTTCCCAGGGGACTGGCTGAGCATCGCCTAAGAGTCGACTCGTCTGCAAAACCAGTCAAAGAGCATCTTCGGCGGTCCGTCGTCCAGAAGAGAAAGGCCATCGATGAAGAAGTGGCTCGACTGTTGGCGGCAAGATTTATCCGAGAGATCTACCACTCCGAGTGGCTCGCTAATGTCGTCATGGTTCCTAAGAAGGACAAGTCGCTCCGAATGTGCATTGATTTCAAGCACATCAACCGGGCCTGCCCGAAAGATCACTTTCCTCTCCCTCGCATAGATCAAATTGTTGACTCGACCGCGGGATGCGAGAGGTTGTCTTTTTTAGATGCTTACTCCGGGTACCACCAGATCCGTCTATACGGGCCCGATGAGGTAAAAACAGATTTCATCACTCCATTCGGGTGCTTCTGCTATATCACCATGCCATTCGGCCTCAAGAATGCCGGAGCCACATTTATGCGAATGATTCAGAAGTGTCTACTCACCCAAATCAGTCGGAATGTGGAAGCTTATATGGATGATATTGTTGTCAAGTCACGAAAAGGTTCCGACCTGCTCGCTGACCTCGCCGAAACATTTGCCAACCTCAGAAGGTATGATATCAAGCTCAATCCATCAAAGTGCACATTTGGAGTTCCTGGTGGCAAGTTACTCGGTTTTCTCGTTTCCGAACGGGGAATCGACGCTAACCCAGAGAAGATTGGCACTATTCTCCGAATGAAACGCCCTGTGCGAGTGCACGATGTCCAGAAGCTTACTGGATGCTTGGCCGCATTAAGTCGATTCATCTCACGACTCGGTGAAAAGGCACTGCCTCTTTACCGACTGATGAAGAAGGCTGACAAGTTCGAGTGGACTCCAGAAGCTGATGCAGCGTTTGCCGAGCTAAAAGCTCTGCTCTCCACCCAGCCGGTACTTGCTGCTCCAATCAGCAAAGAGCCTCTGTTGCTCTACATCGCAGCCACAGGACAAGTCGTCAGTACTGTGCTAACGGTCGAGCGGGAAGAAGAAGGAAAAGCTCTCAAAGTTCAGCGCCCAGTGTATTATTTGTCTGAAGTCTTGACTCCATCCAAGCAGAGATATCCTCATTATCAGAAGCTTGTGTATGGAATATACATGACCACAAAGAAGGTTGCTCATTATTTCTCTGACCATTCCATCACAGTCGTCAGCGACGCTCCACTATCAGAGATTTTGCACAACAGAGACGCAACTGGTCGAGTGGCCAAATGGGCGATTGAACTTCTTCCCCTTGATATCAAGTTTGAGGCAAAGAAAGCCATTAAGTCCCAGGCGATAGCAGATTTCCTTGCCGAGTGGATTGAACAACAGCAGCCGACTGAAGTTCACTCGGAGCATTGGACCATGTTTTTCGATGGCTCTAAGATGTTGAATGGTTCCGGTGCTGGGGTTGTCCTGGTTTCCCCCAGAGGAGATAAGCTCAGATATGTGCTCCAGATTCACTTTGATTCCTCCAACAATGAGGCAGAATATGAGGCCCTCCTATATGGGTTGCGCATGGCCATTTCACTCGGCGTCCGTCGCCTAATGGTCTATGGCGACTCGGATTTAGTGGTCAATCAGGTGATGAAAGAGTGGGACGTGAGAAGCCCAGCCATGACTGGATACTGTAGTGCAGTGAGGAAGCTGGAGAAGAAGTTCGAGGGGTTGGAGCTCCATCATATACCCCGACTGAAAAATCAAGCAGCTGATGATCTAGCAAAGATAGGTTCCAAGAGAGAAGCCATTCCGAGTGGTGTGTTCTTGGAGCATATACACACTCCGTCCGTCAAAGAAGATCCTTTCACCGAAGAAACTCCGCAGCCCAAGGGCGCCACAGATCCGACTGAAGTTGAAGTCCCAGCGGTGGTCGACTTGATCATGGAGGTTTTGGTGGTCATTCCCGACTGGACGATTCCGTATGTCGCATATATCTTGAGGAAAGAGCTTCCGGAGGATGAGGAAGAGGCTCGACAGATCGTCCGTCGATCTAAGGCCTTTACCGTAATCAAAGGACAATTATACAGAGAAAGCGCGACTGGAGTCGGTCAGAAGTGCATAACACCAGAAGAAGGTCGACTCATCCTCAATGATATTCACTCGGGGACCTGTGGTCATCATGCGTCCTCTCGGACCATCGTGGCCAAAGCATACCGAGCCGGATTTTACTGGCCCAAGGCGAATGAGATGGCAAAAGAGATAGTAGATAAGTGCGAGGGATGTCAGTTCTACTCGAATATGTCGCACAAGCCTGCGTCAGCTTTGAAGACCATCCCACTCGTCTGGCCTTTTGCAGTTTGGGGGCTGGACATGATCGGTCCTTTGAGAACAGGACGAAGTGGCTTCATGCATGTACTGGTGGCAGTCGACAAGTTCACCAAGTGGATCGAGGCTAAACCAATCAAGAGCCTTGACACCGGTACTGCTGTTAGCTTCATCAGGGAACTAATATTCAGGTATGGAGTTCCGCACAGCATCATTACGGATAATGGGTCGAACTTTGACTCAGAGGAATTCAGAGCTTTCTGCGACTCCCAAGGCACACGGGTCGACTACGCATCAGTCGCCCATCCGCAGTCGAATGGACAAGCAGAGCGAGCTAATGGACTGATTCTCAAGGGACTGAAGCCTCGACTGATGCGTGATCTCAAACACGCGGCTGGAGCTTGGGTCGACGAACTTCCATCTGTACTCTGGGGACTGCGGACCACGCCTAATCGGTCGACCGGAAGAACTCCATTCTTCTTGGTCTATGGAGCTGAAGCAGTCTTGCCGAGTGATCTTCTCCACAATGCTCCTCGAGTTGAAACCTACAACGAAGCAGAAGCTGAACAAGCGCGGCAGGACGCAGTCGACCTTTTAGAGGAAGAAAGGGAGATGGCTCTGATCCGATCGACCATCTACCAACAAGATCTCCGGCGTTTCCACGCCCGAAACGTGAGAGGTCGAGCCTTCCAGGAAGGGGATTTGGTTCTCCGAGTGGATCAGCACAAACCACACAAGCTTGCTCCTTCTTGGGAAGGCCCCTTCATCGTCACCAAGGTTCTCCACAACGGGGCGTACCGTCTTTACAACGTCGAGCATAATATCGACGAGCCCCGAGCTTGGAACGCGGAGCTACTCCGCCCGTTTTACACTTAAGCTTTATCACTCGGATGAGTTGCAATAAAATACTTCTGTAGTTCATGGACCTCAAAATAATAAGCGTCATAGTTCCTCCATAATATCTGTCACTTTTTATTTTTTGTCCAATGAAATTCCCCTCAGTGGGTGACTTAGCTGCGAATCCGTTTCGCCTAAGTTTGTAAAAATCCTACCGAGTGGTGAGCCAGACTCCCACTCGGAAGCTTAGCCGCGAATCCGTTTCGCCTAAGTTATCAAAATCCTACCGAGTGGTGAGCCAGACTCCCACTCGGAGGCTTAGCTGCGAATCCGTTTCGCCTAAGTTATCAAAATCCTACCGAGTGGTAAGCCAGCCTTCCACTCGGAGGCTTAGCTGCAGCCTCGTGCTCGCCTAAGTTATAAAAATCCTACCGAGTGAAGAGCAACCCTCTCACTCGGGGGCTTAGCTGCAGTCCAAGCACTCGCCTAAGTTGTGAAAATCCTACCGAGTGGTAAGCCAGCCTTCCACTCGGAGGCTTAGCTGCAGCCTCGTGCTCGCCTAAGTTATAAAAATCCTACCGAGTGAAGAGCAACCCTCTCACTCGGGGGCTTAGCTGCAGTCCAAGCACTCGCCTAAGTTGTGAAAATCCTACCGAGTGAAGAGCAATCCTCTCACTCGGAGGCTTAGCTGCAGCCTCGTGCTCGCCTAAGTTATCAAAATCCTACCGAGTGGTAAGCCAGCCTTCCACTCGGAGGCTTAGCTGCAGCCTCGTGCTCGCCTAAGTTATAAAAATCCTACCGAGTGAAGAGCAACCCTCTCACTCGGGGGCTTAGCTGCAGTCCAAGCACTCGCCTAAGTCGTGAAAATCCTACCGAGTGGTAAGCCAGCCTTCCACTCGGAGGCTTAGCTGCAGCCTCGTGCTCGCCTAAGTTATAAAAATCCTACCGAGTGAAGAGCAACCCTCTCACTCGGGGGCTTAGCTGCAGTCCAAGCACTTGCCTAAGTCGTGAAAATCCTACCGAGTGAAGAGCAACCCTCTCACTCGGGGGCTTAGCTGCAGCCCAGTGCTCGTCTAAGTGGACTAAAGAATAAATCGATTGCAGCACAGGCACCTTGCTTTGAACCTGCAAAAGACATTCCGAGCCGAAGGCAATCGTGTTCAAGCACCAAATCCAAGTTTGAATCGACATCTAAAGGAACCGAAAGTGCTCAGGCGTCAAGCCTGTTATGGTTTGTCGGTTACAATTTCACTCGGCATACCGAGGCAAATTTAAAGCGTCGAGCCAGAAGAAGTTTTTTACCCCTCCTGTGGAGGGCTGGAAGGTGCAACAAATTCATCAAGGTCAATCCCGTCGGCGATCCGAGTGGCAGCTGCAAGGAAAGTTTCCATAAAGGATCTGAAGTCGTGCTTCTTGGTATTGGCCACCCGAAGGGCCGCCAGCTTCTCTTCTCGCGCATCTTTGCAGTGGACTCGGGCCAGACACAGAGCGACATCTGCACCACACCGAGCCGAGGACTTCTTCCACTCCTGCACTCGACCAGGGATCGTGTTCAAGCGGGCCATCAGCGACTCAAGGTCATTCTGAAGTGTCTCCTCAGGCCAGAGCGTCGAGTCGATGCGGGATGTGGCGGCCTTCAGCCTTGCGAGATAGTCCACGACAGCTGCAACACGAGACTCCAGTCGGAAAACATCCATGGCAACTTCGTCGTTCACCGGAGAATTGACGGGGTCAAGGTTTGGCTCCAGTCGGCTGGTTTCTTCTTCAAAGTTTTGACAAAATTCTGCAAGGATGATCACTAAGTCAAGGAGATAGTCGAATGGAAAAAGCCACAATTGGAAATATTTGCCAAACATGGAGGTCTACCTTCAAGCATAAGGAACAACTTTTTGGCAAGGCCACTCAGGAAGGCCTCCAGTTCAGTTTTCTTCTCAGTCAATTTGCTGACTTGGTCGGTCAGGGCAGCTTTGTCAGTTTTCAGTCGACTGACCTCCTTGTTGGCGATCCCAAGAGCAGCTTTCAGATTGGTATTGTCTTGTACGAGCTTGGTAACTGAAGCTAACTTCTCGTCAGCAAGCTTGATCTTCTCAGCTAGCTCAAGGTATTTCTTCTGCTGGGCCTCCCTTACCTTACCTGCAAGTTACAGCAAGATCAGATGCTGAAACAAGCAAGGGGAAAAGCAGTCGTCAGGGTCTCACCAAACATACCTTCGGTCTCCTCCTTTGCCTTTGTCAGCTTCTCCTGAACCAGCCTCAAGCTCAGCTCGACTTGAGTATGTTTTTGTTCCATCTCTGAGTAGCGAGCCACAAGATCACAGGAGTTCTGTGAAGAACCAATCGACTAAATGTCAAATATAATTCACTTTCGAGTGAAAAAGGGATAAACACACGTTTCTAAGACTACAGCCAAATACAAGCATTCGACCGTAGTCTCGGGGACTACACCCAGTGGGTGCACTCAGCGTGCCCCCACTAATCCTGTTGAAGACAAAGTCGACCAGTCGACCTCAAAAAAAAATGTGTGCGAGATGCATTCTCTAAGACTGTGATCAACTGCAAGCAGTCGACCACAGTCTCGGGGACTACACCTAGTGGGTGCACTCAGCGTGCCCCCACCGGTTTGTGAAATCCAGTCGACCAGTCGACTGACAGAAAGATTGACATTATAAAGCCTAAGGCCGACTGCCAGCAGTCGACCTTAGCCTTGGGGACTACACCCAGTGGGTGCACTCAGCGTGCCCCCACCGGTTTGTGAAATCCAGTCGACCAGTCGACTGACAGAAAGATTGACATCATAAAGCCTAAGGCCGACTGCCAGCAGTCGACCTTAGCCTTGGGGACTACACCCAGCGGGTGCACTCAGCGTGCCCCCGCTAACACGGAGTTTATTCGACACACCCAGTGGGTGATTACTATAAATTCCGGAAAAGAAAAGTTTTTTGGTAGCATATCCAACAGAACAAACAGCGGTCGACTGACCTGGACATTGATTTGGAGGGCAGAGCTGGCGTCATAAGCTGCCTAGCTCGCGTCCCGGATAGTCTTCAGCTGCTCCATCATGAGTCCCGCCTGGCGTATTGCCTCCTTCGCTGCGCCAGCTTGGTCCTCTGGGACGTGGTGCGTCGTGAAGAGGGAGGGCTGCTGAGCACTCGTCAGTGGATTTGCGAAGGACACCGTGTGTCGAGTGATGTTCTCTTCTTCCACAGTCAGAATCTCAGGCGCCGTCACATCCTGAGGCACCTTACTGGCGGATGCTTTCCGACTCCTCCTGCGTGCCAGTGTTTCTTCATCCTCGTCGTCATCAGGGAGATTGATAACAGTATTGGGTGGAGCTGCGGAGAAGAATCAGGATCAGAGATCGCGAGTCAGTCGACTAAGAACGATGTTAAGAATACAGTACCTGGGTTCGAAGTTGCTGCATCCTCCATCTCGTGGTCATCAGCCCGGGCCGAGGTCTCAGAAGTAGCAGCACTGCAACTCCAAAGGATCGGTCGACTAACTTCAGCGTCGACCAGAGATAAAGTTCGCACAGAATAAGAAAATATGAGCAGCACAATTACCCTGATATGGTGGGGATGGACACCTTCATCTTCGGCAGGAGCTTGGTCGGCTTTGGCGGAGCCCCCCTAGGATGCTTCGGCGCCTTTTCAGTCGGCGCTGGAGAAGTGGTCCTAGGGCGCTTGGTCGACTGCGTCGCAACCCCCTTGCCACGTTCAGTCGAAGGGTCGTGGACGAGCTTCGACCGCCTTTCCGAGCGCGGTGGCACGACCTCCTCCTCTTCCTCCTCGTCTTCGGCGTCATCATCATCGCCGTCGTCATCATCATCGTCGTCGTCGTCCCCTGCAACGTCCGAGTCCCATTCCTCCTCGTCCTGGCTCTCGCCCCCACTCGCCTCACCCTCCTCAGTCGGAGTTTGTGCCCCATTGGGCATCGAGTACAGCTCGGTGAGGGCCTAGCAGATATCAAGACAATGATCAGTCGACCAGTCGGCAGAGTAGACAGAGATGAATGCGACAAGAATGCAGTGGAGAGCAGGGCAAGTGTACCTTATGTGGATCACTGTTGTGGTCGAGTGGAGGAATCCTTCTGGCTCCGCGTGGGTTGTCCTTGTTTCCGGTGACGGCTGCCATCCATCTTTCCAGAGTGACATCGTCGACTGCTTCTGGATGGACTCTAGTCTCGTCTTCGGTCCCACAATACAACCACATGCAGTGGCTCCGGAACTGGAGGGGCTGGATGCGACGCCTGAGGAAGACCTCCAGGAGATCCATGCCCGTCACTCCCTCCCGAACCAACTGCACCACGCGCTCCATCAACATCTTCACATCAGCTTTCTCCTCCGGGATCAACTTCAGAGAGGAGGGCTTGTTCACTCGGTCCATGGTAAACTGTGGGAGTCCACTCGACTGTCCCGGCGTCGACTGGTCCCGGCAGTAGAACCAGGTCGACTGCCAGCCTCTGACTGACTCGGGAAAGGTCATGGGCGGAAAGGTGCTCTTGTTCCTCACCTGGATGCCCAAACCCCCACACATTTGGACGACTCGGGTCTTTTCGTCGCCTGGACTCGCCTTCTTCACGGTCTGAGAGCGACACGTGAATATATGCTTGAACAAGCCCAGTGCGGTCGACAGCCCAAGAAACCCTCACACATGGACACGAACGCAGCAAGATAGGCAATGGAGTTTGGGGTAAAATGGTGGAGCTGTGCTCCGAAGAAATTCAAGAAGCCACGAAAGAAAACACTCGGCGGCAAGGAAAACCCACGATCCACATGGGTGGCCAAAAGCACACACTCACCCTCTTCTGGCTGAGGCTGCCACTCCTTCCCCGGAAGCCTCGCAGCTCCGTGGGGGATCAAGCCCTCGTTGGCCATGTCGAGAATGTCATTCTCAGTGATGGTCGACTGGATCCAGTCTCCTTGGACCCAGCCTTTCGGCAGGCGGGATCTGGACGAGGACCCTCCGCGGCTGGTGGATCTCCCCTTCGCCTTCTCCGACGCCGACGCCTTCTTTGCACGCTCCAGCGCCACCGTCTTCTCCTTGGCCATGGTCACCGGCGAGATGCGCGAAGGGAAGTGGTGCGGGGGCGAGAGCGAGCACGCTGGGCAGGGAGGAAGGAAGCAGAGAGAGGGGGAGAATGCTAAGGCGCAGCACAGAAATCCTCGCCGGGCACATTTATAAGGTCCCTTCCGAGTGGATGACAGGTGGGCCTGGTCGATCTAATCATATCTGGAACAGTTATGCAGACGGGATACGTGGCGAAAAAGGCGGCGCGGAGATTGAGGCGTCCATGCCCCGTCCCATCCGAACGCCGCGGTCCGCCCCGCTTCGCGCGCGCCCCAAAATTTCGCATCCCGCGGAATCCGCGAGCAACAAATCAGTCTGTCAGGCGCGGTGTTTCCGGCGATCCGTCGCTCGGAGATCGTCGAAGCCTGAAAGATCACTCGACGCAAAAACAGAATGGATCAAGTCGACTGAAGGCAAGTTGTTTCCTGTCGACAAAGGGATTCTTTGGTCCAGAACAGCGCACAACCGGAGCGCAAAGGTTAATCGGAAACGACATCAACTCCTTCTTCACTCGAAGCCTCAATCCATTCGGGGGCTAATGATGGGGTTATGTACCTAGGGTAGGGTCATGGACCTGATCCAAGTAACTTACCCTAGGACATCCTTAGAAGAGGTCGCCTTCCAGTCGACCAAAGAGGATTCACTCGACTGGCCTGAAGGACTCGACCACGAAGACCCACTCGACCACCAGGAGGTCAAGAGGCACTCTACACTGCAACGGCCTGTAATCAAGTAGACTTTATGATAGTAAAGGCCTTTATGTGGGGCGTTACCAGTAACGCCCCAGACTTAACTCACCTTAAACCCTCTCCTGCGTGGGCTGGCTAGGGTCCTGGCGCACTCTATATAAGCCACCCTCCTCCACAGGCAGAAGGGTTCGGCACCTTGTAATTCATACATTCGTAATCCACTCGACCGCCTCCGGGCTCCGAGACGTAGGGCTGTTACTTCTTCCGAGAAGGGCCTGAACTCGTACATCCTTTGTGCTTACAACCTCTCCATAGCTAGGACCTTGCCTCTCCATACCTACCCCCCACTCTACTGTCAGGCTTAGAACCACGACAGACATCACCGTCCAATGCCTGTCCAGTGATTCTTGCTGGTATTCATCGTACCCAGTATCAAAATTGCACTCATCACCATCGGCATCATCATCGTTTTCGCACGCGTCACCATCATCTTCCTGAAAAAAATACAAACAACCTTATATATCAGTAAATAGTTGTATAAGGACTATCATATGTATTCACTTTCCACTACTTACTTTGCTCGAGCTGTCATTATAAGATACATCGATATCGTTTTCGTCATTGGCATCATCGAAAAAATTCCACTGATAGTACCCTTCCACTTCCATCTGCGCAAATTGTAAATATGATATGTAAGACTTGATGCGTATTTAATTTCATTTTAAAATAACCTACATAAATCTAAACCTACATGGCTTCCGCTTTTAGCATATGAATCATCTACATCCATATCCTCATTGTCATCATCCCCTCATATATGTGCACAGTCAAACATGTTATTGTCATCGCGGATGCTTGTATTTAATATGGTTGAGAACATGCAGACCACTTACATTGCCACTGTAAGACTCATCCAAACTCATTTAATTTTCACCGTCATGTTCGTCTTCATCCAATGACAATGATCCGTCGTCGCTACCGCCATCAGCACCGTCATATCCTATGTCAGCCTCAATCTATACACGTTCATATATAATCAAATATCCATTCAAACATCACGTAACATCTTCTCAATTAATATCCGTTCTTAAGTTACTATGCCAGCGCCTCGCGTACCTCGTTGCCTTCATCAGACATGAGGCGGTTGTCGCCGGATACGAGCTGCCGGCGGCGGAGGCGTCTGCTCGACGGAGGCGGTTGTCGGCGTAGCGCACAACGCGTACATTGTTTTTTGTCGGCCAGATACTGCCGGAGATGGCGGCGGCGGCGGCACGAGAGGAGACGGGTGAGGCGTCTTGAAGATAGGGTTCGCCGATCGTTTTTTTAATCACTCGGGCGTACGCAGCGGGTGCGGGCAGGCGTGCATGCGGACGTGGGCGCCTACGGGCGGTCGTGCATGCGGACGTGGGCGCGTATGGGCGGCCGTACGCGACCGCCCCTACCCTTTGTACGTTTTGAGGGGGGGGGGTTGTGTCGGGGAAACTGATCCACCAACACCTATGGGGACCGGGCTCCTTTCGGTTCGGAGGGGGGCGGAGGCCGCACAAAGAGCGGATCGAGGCAGTACACGTGAGCAGTTTTACCCAGCTTCGGGCCGCACGGATGCGTAAAACCCTACTGCTGCTTGTTTGTGTGTATTGAATTCTTGCTCAGGAGCGATGGACGCTGCCGGACTGAGCGTGAGAGTGTTCCTGATGTTTCGAATGAGCCGAACCCCTTCTACGTTGCGCTTGGGCCTCCTTTTATACTTTCAAGGGGTCACCGACAGGTGGCAACGTACACTAGAAGGGTAAAAATGGAAAAGGATGCGGTAGGTGCAGCTACCGCTATTGTGGACACAGTGCACCCTACCTAA
This sequence comes from Triticum dicoccoides, assembly GCF_002162155.2. Taxonomy (NCBI): domain Eukaryota; kingdom Viridiplantae; phylum Streptophyta; class Magnoliopsida; order Poales; family Poaceae; genus Triticum; species Triticum dicoccoides. The sequence goes on along the minus strand of NC_041380.1, from coordinate 529,336,464 downwards.
CTCTGATGTCAGGGGACAAGGTCATTGAATGCCCGTCTGGGTTGCCTAAACAGTGCAAAAAGTGACCGTTAGGAGCGCCACCGTTTGCCACGATGGCCTTCTCTTCATCTCCGCTTGCCACCGCGCACCCCTAGCTGCGCGGCCTCCTTCCATGTGTGCTTGGGAGAGTCCTAGAGCGACACGTTAGCAGGTGTGCTGGAGCGCGGGCACGAAGTGGGGGTTTCCCGCGGCAAGCTCCTTGCTGCGGTCGTCGTCTTGTCGTGTTTGGGAGCTTGTTGCTCATCGGGCCTTGCCGGGACGCAGGGCGCGTCGCGGCAAGCTTTCTTGGTATGCCTTGAGTGGCCTTCCCGGCAAGCTCCTCTTGCCGGGGTCTTGTCTCTTCCCGGCAAGATCCTCTTGCCGGGGCCTGGGTTGGCCTTCCCGGCAAGCTCCTCTTGCCAGGGCCTTGGTTTGAGTACTTTGTTCTTGAATGGTCTTCAAGGGAACCACGGAGGGTCTTGGCGGTTACCCGGCAAGCCTTGCCGCGGGATGCTGCGACCGCCCGTGCACAAGTTCGGGGTACTAGGGTACCCCTACTCTAGTACACCGACAGGAGCCCCCGGGCCTGGGCCAGACACGGTGCCGACCGCTGTTGGGCCAGGCCCAAAACAGTGCACGGGCACGCGCGGCCTAGGTCACGGCGCATATCTCTCCACTCCCACCGCGCACGCCCAGAACGGCACGCGTCAAACGTGGCGTCGTGGGTGACGCGGGCGGCGTGCGCGGGACTAAGCCCCTCGAGCATGCGTCAGGCCACGATGATGGGGACGGTTCACGCCCTCCTCCCTAAACGGAGGTAGGCGTGGGGGCGTGGTGCATTTACTGGACGGGGCCGGTGCGCGGTTTTCGGGACGTCCACTCCCCGTGATCACGAGGCGGAGCGAGGCCGCCTCATCCGTCGCCTTGGTTCTGCATCCCCGCCATGCGGCTCCCATGCGCTTGGGGTCGCGGATGGTGGAAGTGGGAAACTGGGCCGTCGCGAGCAGAGGCAGCGGGTTGGCCCCGACTCCCTTCTCTTCCCGTGCCTTGATTCGCTGAGCGGGGCGGCCGAGCCCCCACCTCGCTCCTTTATAAAGAGCGGGAGGGGAGCACAGAAACCCGCACTCTCTCATCTCCTCCTTTCTTCAGCTTCTGCTCCCCTTTCTCTCATTCGCCATGGAGAAAGGGAACCCAGGTCCTTCATCGGTGGTGGTGAGGGTCGCCGCCAGACAGCGCATCTCTCCCTCTCCCGCGCCCGTGGTGGCAGAGCCAGCCATAAGGGGAAGAGGGAGGGGGCAAGGTCGTGGACGAGGTCGAGGACGAGGTCGAGGCGCTCGGGGAAGAGGCGGGCGGGGCGGCGCGCCAGCTTCGCCTCCGCCGGTGGCTCCTCCCCCCACGGCGGTCCATATAGAGGACGACCCTTGCGAGTTCTTCATCAAGCTGCGTCGGGCGCCTTGTCGTCGCCTCCGACTTCCAGCTCCGTTTGCGAGCGCGATGGAGTTGGACCCGCCCGAGACACTGAGACTGCACATGAGGGGCTGTGGGATCAGTGGTACGCGAGTCCGCGTTGTATTCCCAGCCCCTAATGTGATGTATCTTGATCGAGGGTGGAAGACGTTCGCCCGTATCCACAGCCTGATGGAGGGGTTTACCCTCCATTTTAAGTTGATGGAGGGCGGTCTCCTCTCCGTCAAGGTCTTCGGGTGCTTCGGCACTCGGGCGAAGTGCTGCGTGGACAGCTCCTCCGACAGCGAAGGCTCCTCCTCGAGCGAGAGTGATGAGGAGGAGAGCGACAGCGACGATGAGGGTAGCGGGCGGCGGGGTGGCGGGTCCGACTAGGCGTCGGGCGCCGCTTCGCGTGGCACCGGCGACCCCATCATCCGCGTCGCCGGCTCCTTGAACTCCCCGGGGTCGTCTCCTTGGGCGGCTGGCGTAGGGAGGCTGTGGAAGGGGAAGAGGGCTGGCGACAAGGCCGTCAGGTCGGAGTACGAGGGCGTGGTGCCCTCGACAGCATGCTGACGTCCTGCCGCCCCGTCTTCGAGCCCCGCTTCCAGCGCCGCCATCGCCGTCCAGCCTTCGGACGGCCCCCGGGATGTTCTCTTGGTGTCTTCTGGCACCCGTAGCTCGCCTAGGCGCTCCTTTTGCCCTTTTCGCCTCCTTGACCTGCCTCCTAAAGAGAGGGACAGGAAAGGGATTACGGGCATCTTATCTTTTTAATTTGTAAGCCTTCGGGCCTTAGCTGTATCTAAAACTTGTAATCCTCTCTTTCATGTTTTTCATCCTCTATGGACTGTACCTGAGTGGGATGTTTTTTAATGAAAAGGGGATGCTTGCCGGGTTATTTGTCTCGCGAGTTGAACCCACGCCAAGGAGCAAATCCTTGGTATCCCTTGGACAGACATTTCATCTCCCGGCAACAGGCCCTGCCGCCTTCCCACGTCGCTCGACCTTTCTCACGCCTTTGACGGAGGCGGGAACGAGGTGGGTGCGGTCTCCTCGTTTCATCCCTTTGCTGTCGCGACTACGACCAAACTTGGCCCCGGGAACGAGCCCCAGGGCCTAGAGTTGAGGGAGCACTGCAGTTTTCGGGAAGAAACGCGGTTTCGCATTCCCCAATCCATAAGAGGATGCATGATGAGGGATGAAAGACTTATCTGATATTGTAGCCCCCGGCAACTCTGGTTTGCCGTGGACGATTCTTGGCACTCGCAGCCCCCAGCGATACTGTCTTGCCGGGGCCCAGGTGCCGGCGCGCCCTTCTTCTCCTTTTCGTCCTCAAGCAGTCTGGCCAGGATATGCGAGCCCTGCAAACGAAAGAGAAGCAAAAGGACGGACACTCGACCTCTAGCATGCATGCTATAACTCTGGGATGGAAGGCTTCGGGTACTCTTCCGACGAGGAACTCCAACCCAGCGCCAAGCTCACTCTGTTCTTCAAAGGCGTGGCGGCGGCGCTCCAGCAACTCCGGGAACGGATCCCAAAGCAGTTGGCCGATGAGTCACGCTCGATTTGTGCCGGAGTTCTGGAGAAGGTGCTGGTGAAGGTGGCCTTCCGCAATCCGGGCCTCAACCTCACCAACGTCCTCAAGAGGCTGCTGGCAGACGCTGATCTTGACGCACTTAAGGCCCTCGTCGCACCCATTGTGGACAGGGTGAACGAGGTCAAAAGGGTTGACGGCGGTCGCGTAGATTAGGCCGTTCGTTTTCTTCTTTTCTTGTCGCTGCCAGTCATGTCATGGGAACACTTTATTAGAGGCGCGACAAGTTATTTTTGTAATATAACTCTATCTTAGGCAAAAAATTGCTGTGTTACTTCCTTTACTCGACTCTTGGCTTTGTATGGTCCTGCCCTACGCTTTCTAGGGAAACTTGCCGGTGCAGGCACCCTTGCCGCGAGCGCCGAGTGCGGAACTTCAGCAGCCTGCTGGCGGGGTCGCTACCGACAAGCAACCTTGTCGCAACTAGTTGCAGCTCACTTAAGTTGTTGAGCGGACTCGAAACAAAGTAAGGGCGCAGCTAGCTACAAGTTGGTTCCTCCGCGCACAGGTTTTCCATACAAAGCACGGTCGTTCAAGGAAAATAACTCAAAAACTTAAAAAACTGATTGCTCAAACTTTAGCAACTTAGCTTTTCTGTCATCTGCTTCCCGGCAAGGAGAAACTTTCTTGAACGGCCTGGTCCACACCATTATCTTCTCCTTCCCCCCCCCCCC